>NC_061112.1:111427909-111587363 GCF_002878395.1 Capsicum annuum | reverse complement strand
GGGGTTCATGTTGATATATATACTGACCATAAGAGCTTGCAATATATTTTTAATCAGAAAGATCTAAATTTAAGGCAGCAGAGATGGCTTGAACTATTAAAGGACTACAATGTTGATATCTTGTACCATTCAGGGAAAGCAAATGTAGTAGCTGATGCATTAAGTCATAAGGCTATGATGGCACCTATAGAAAGACAAGGGATGATTAAAGATCTTCACCAGTTAGCTAGTTTGAGAGTTCGCCTTCTTGAAACTCCGGATAAAGAGCTTATCATACATAATGCTGCGGAATCTTCATTAATAGCTAAAGTGAAAGAGAAGCAATATGCAGATCCTATTTTATTACAGCTTAAGGAGAATGTCCAGAGTGGTGCGACCAAGGCATTTGAGCTTACGCGATAAGGAGTACTTTAAACCGATTGTGTGTACCAGATGTAGACGGGATAAGAAAGAAGATTATGATAGAGGCACATTGTTCAAGGTATTCCATTCATCCAAGATCAACCAAAATATATCAAGATTTGAAAGATATGTATTGATGAAATGACATGAAGAAGATCATTGCAGAATTTGTAGCTGAATGCCCAAATTATCAAAGAGTTAAAGTTGAGCACCAAAAACCCGGAGGTTATATACAATGCATTGATCTTCCAAGATGGAAGTGGGACATAATCAACATGGATTTCGTTATTGGTTTGCCTTGTACATCCTGAAAGTTTGATTTTATATGGGTGATTGTTGATAGGCTTACCAAATCCGCAAATTTCCTACCAGTTAGGACCACTTACACAGTTGAAGAGTATGCGAAGCTGTACATTAAAGAGATAGTCCGATTACATGGAGTGCCAATTTCTATTATATCAGATCGGGGAACCCAATTTACCGCAAACTTTTGGAAGTCTTTTCAGAGGTGTTTGGGAACATAAGTGAAGTTGAGTACAGCTTTTCACCCTTAAACAGATGGACAAGAAGAACGTACCATCCAAACACTTAAAGATATGATACGAGCTTGTGTAATAGATTTTAAGGGCAACTGGGATAATTATTTACCTCTTATTGAGTTTGCCTACAATAATAGCTATCATTCAAGTATCAAAATGGCACCATATGAAGCTTTATATGGAAGGAAGTGTAGATCACCAATAGGATGGTTCGAAGTGGGTGAAACTCTTTTGTTCGGACCGGATCTTATTTATCAAGCCATAGAGAAGGTTAAAGTAATTCAGCAACGACTGAAAACAACCCAAAGTCGACACAAGTCATATACGGATAGTAGAAAGAGAGGGCTAGAGTTTTCTATAGGTGATTGGGTATTTTTGAAGGTATCACCAATGAAAGGGGTAATGAGATTTGCAAGAAAGGAAAGTTGAGTCCACGTTTATAGGCCCATATAAAATCACTCGAAGGTTTGGACAAGTTGCATATGAATTAGAGCTACCCCAAGAGCTCTCATCTGTACATTCGGTATTTCATGTGTCAATGCTTCGAAAGTGCATCAGAGATCCATCACATATCACTTCTACTGAGGATGTGCAAGTTGCGGAAGATCTTACCTATGATGAAGTGCCTATTGCAATTCTAGATCACCAAGTTAAGAAGATGAGAAATAAAGAGATAGCATCTGTGAAAGTATGTTGGAGAAATCATCAAAGGGAAGAGATTACATGGGAAGCTGAGGAAGCAATAAAATATAAGTACCCTCATTTGTTCAAAGATGAAGAGGAAGTTCAAGAAACAGAGTTAGAACATTAACAAGTTTTTTTTTATATATGCATAGTATTTATGTGATGATGTGAATATTAATGATGGACTTGAACTTATTTCGGTTGAATAACTATGCTAACATTCGAGGACGAATGTCCTAAAGGGGGGAAGGATGTAACACCCCGTATTCAAGTACATGTATTGGCGTATTCAAGTACGTGTATTGGTTTTATTTATATGGAATTAATTTTTTTTATTATTTTATTTATACCGGAATTTGCCCGTCGATGGTTCCATGCGAAGGTTATTGAATAAGCTTTTCAACGATATAAAGATTTTCAAAAATGGATAGGTTTCAGATATAATCGAGCACGTTCGAAACTATAAAACGGTGGCCGGGATATTTGGAAATAGTAAATGTGCAGGAAAATTTCCTGCACACAAACTACTAAGTCCAGCCGAATTTTTGGGTCAACTTCGAATGATCATAACTCTCTTAATATAATAAACTGGGAGAGTTGTGACCAATGAAAAGAAAGATCTTTGAGTCTTCTTTCCAATGCAATTGGTTTCATCCAAATCCAACATCTGAGTAAGGAGTTATACTCGTTTTACTTCAGCCTATCAAAACAGATTTCTAGGGTCAACTTCAAACGACCATAACTCCTTGTACAGGACGAACTGGGTGGCCTGCTTTATATGAAATGAAAGCCCTTTGAATTATCCTTCCAACCATACCAATTTCACCAAAATTCGATATCGTAGCAAAGAGTTATGTTCGATCTACTTTAGCTTATCAAAACAGTCCACCAAAGGACAGATTTGACATTATTTAAATTTTAAAGGCATTTTGGTCATTTCCTATTATATTATGGATGGTAATATGTGTATATATACATGTATATGAGTTCAAAAACTCATTTTCATCATCAATCATTGAGGAAGAACAAACCCTAGCCAAATTTGACCTTTAAATTACTTTTAATTCAACCGTAGAAATTTCAAAGTAATCTGATAACTGCGTTTGTCATCTCGAGAGCTTCGAATGACACCTATTATTTGTGAAAACAGGATTGCATAATTAAGAGGTAAATTCTAAGGTATGAATATTATTTGCCTTTGTTCTTTTCCATATGTATATGTGTGATAGAGGATTATATGTATTGGTTGTTATTGAAAGGTGATGGAAATAGGGTTATGGACTATTTTGTATGGTTTGGTTGTATTGAATTGTGGAAGGTGGATATGGTAATTGAGTTATGAAAGGTGGATATGGTAATTGAGTTATGGAAGGTGGATATGGTGATATACTATTGAATTGATGATTATTTATGTCTATGGCTCAATTTGGTTTAATGGATTGGTTGGAAGGATAAATGAATCCAAACTTGATATTGGAGGATGTTGTATGAATATGCATGGCATGTGAATGTAATTGGAGTATAAGAGGGTTAAAGTGACACCCTTTATGGTGTAACTAAGGCTTACTACTTAACCACTAGTTTGGTGAATTCAAATAATTGAATTATGACGTTTGGTTGCTAATATTAGATGGCTATATATGTTCATTATAGATAAGTAATCCAAAAAGATGGGAAGTCCATTTGGGACTAGTATTGAAGGTTGAAAGTCAGGAATGTAAAGCATACTCTATACCATATCTTTGGCATAAAAGTGAACAATTGTTCTATTAAGAAAGTTTTCAAAGTTATTCAATAACATGTGATCCATAATGGTTTTGTATGATGTCCTACGTTACCAATGAACTTGTTTCCACCCTACAAGATGTCAAGACATTCCAATACTTACTTGTCTTCCAAATATTACATGTTTATTGCACTAATGAATGTCAGAAGGTATTCGGTTACTCAAATAAGATCCATGTGCTATTAATGACTCCAAAACATTTTATTGATATACCAATAAGTTCCTACTTCGTTGTTATGGCATTGATGACTCCAAAACACTTCATTGATGTGCCAATGAGTTCTTACTTCATTGTTATTGCATTGATGGTCTATTTATATGTCTCTTATTGATGTATCATTATTTCAAAGTATCAAAAATGCGGTGGCGACCGAAATAACAATCTCAAAGATTAATTGACCTAAGTGATGGAAGTTCTCTCTTATTGGGTGGTATCCCAGGGGCATAAGCCTATCATGGGTCGATCCCAGTTGATATGTACTGGAGGCAGCCTAATGGTCACAGTACAGTACAGTAATGATTACAAAGATGATAAGAACGAAGGTAAAGTGATTGAATAAATACAATGTACAAGTTGTCACAAGTTCTAGTAAGTGTGGTCCACTCCTATTAGGATTTATTCACTTGTTTCTGATTTCTATTAAGCTCCTATATCATATGTGATTATCTACAGCTTTACATACTCAGTACATATTTCGTACTGACGTCCCCCACGGGGGACCTGCATTTCATACTGCAGGCACAGGTACCTCAGCTCATACACCGCACAAGTAGGAGCCAGGATATCCAGCTGCTTTTGGTGAGCTCCAGTTTGCTTTGGGTCTTTTCGTGTCATATCCAGTCAGTTTTGGTATTGTATAGAAGTTAGTTATATGGCGGGGTGTGTCCCGACCTTAGTTAAACTCTGTGTATTGTCTAGAGGCTTTGTAGACCGAATGTACAGTCAAGATGATGTTTTGTTAATAGACGTGATGGCTCCAATGGCCAAGTATTGTATATACATATATATATGTGTGTGTGTGCTCGAGCTTATACAGGTGATTATTTACTTTTATATGCGACATGATGTTGTTCGAATTTCGGGTTGTCATAGAGGTATTCATGGGAAATATAAGGTTATGAACTGGTTCTCCCGGGCCTCCTCGGTTACGGGTGCCAATCCTCTCCAATAGGATTTGAGGCATGACAAACAACAATAATTCTTTTTTATTAATAACTGTCAGGTGCAACATATGATCAATCTGTCGTAGCAGATTAACCTCTGCAGACATAAATTCCTGCTCAATTCCTACCACCAACCGTCGACATGTTGAGAACAAAGAATAAACAGAATGATTATTATTAAATACTAAATAAAAATTAAAATTCAAAGTCGACAACAAAATGAAACGAATGTTCATAGATTTTTGAATCTCTTGGGTAGATCTGATATATAAAAGGAGGAAAATACATACATGCGCTAAAATAAATAACATTACCTAATTATTATTACTACTATTATTATTATTGTCAATCGAATATTTTTCATTTGGTAGCCTTGCTCCGAAGTCAGCCAAATCTCTCCGGAGTTCATAAAACTGCCTTTGAAGTTCACGCAAGGACTCGATATGAATATTCTTGTACGAATCTGGATCATCCATATTTGTAAGGAGGGACCTACTTATAAATTATTGTATCTCAAATAGATAAGAAAATTGCTTTAAAATAAATCTAAAAGATGGGTAATTTGTTGCAAAATATATTCTTTCTGTTAGATAACTTATAACATATGGTAATCTTTTGCAACAGATGTATACATCTATTTGATTTCTGCAACAGGTTGATCAACTGTCGTAACAGATGTCTCCAATTGTTTGATAATATAAACAGATGTGTCATCTATTGCAACTAGCTAGTCATCTGTTTATTCAATTTAAGTCATAGATGGACTAGAAAGAATAAGGTGCGTGTAGATGGATCCACTATCATATGTGTGGGAGTTAAGTATGTATTACTGATAAGGTCACCGGGACAACACACATAAAGTACAATATTTTTGTGAATGCAGTTTTTAATTGATTAGGCATTGATCATTTAAATAAAATCCTGCATTGTACCATTAAGTTTGATGGGCTCGAAATTGATAAGGCTGAGGACCTCATGAAGATGGTGCAGATACCCTGTTACGAATTACTAACGGTTGTTGCTCGTGTTTATGCGTGTCAAGTTTTAAGAAGGGATCAATAGTTGTCGTCACTTTAGAGAACCAATAGCGATTGGACTTAACTTTAAGTGTGCATTGGACCTTTAGAGGGCCCTCGAAGCCTCTCACTGCATCAAATAAGAATGGAAAACCAATATAGTTATTGCCCTGGCCAAAATTTATATGGTTGCGTTGCTCGCTCGGGGTGATGATTATATGCCAGAAGGTGCGGTAGGAGAATGCCTTCAAGGGAAAAGGGGTGGTTGATGGAATACTATATCATCTGAGAGCTAATTAAAGAAGGGACATAGGGTAGAAAGTAACTTCTACTAAATCTGGCCGATGGAATTATCTTAACAGATGTGAAATTTGAATCAACTGCAAATATGAAAGTGTATCCAGTAATGTAATTTCTTCTATTGTGTCTCTGAAAGAAAAATAATGTAGATGGACACTTTGCTAGAGAGTTGCGTGGTCGGGATTATCACCTAGGTAGAAAATAGGAGAAGACCAATAAAGCAGCCTCACGAGCATCGAGGGTTGAAATGATGTTCAGCAAGTCTAGAAAACTTACGCCAACAACAACTGCAATTAAAATAAGAAAACTAAGCGAAGGCGACAATTTTTGAATTTTAAATTTCATCCCATACCTTCTTGTTTGTGTTTCCGATCATGTCCACTACCGTTGACCTGATCGGAACCATAAACGAGATTGAAAGACAAATAGAGTATCATTACTTCCTTAGTTATGGATTAATTGATTGTGTTTTTTTGCCTTAGCATTCTTTTAACATTCCTTGGAGAAGATCAGATACTTTTTGTAGTGTGTGAATCCCGATAATTTTCAAGCTTCCCTCCAACTTGCTGATTCGGTATTCAAGCTGGTCATTGTCGTCTTCGAAGTTGGTAAGGAGTTCCTTGTCTCTTGTGAGTTCAATCAGGAATGCTACCTTCAAAGTTGTGGCATTCTAGAAGCCCTTCAGAGCACTTTGTTTAGAAGCCTTAAAGGATACATAGATGGTCACTGTGTTTGTTTTAGGTCAAAATGTATTGATACACGTTAAAGATATGGTCCCAACAGTTGAACAACACACTTTTATCGAGCGTTGCTCCATGCATCTTGCTCAACCAATTTGATAAATTAGTAAGCATGGAGTTATGTAGTGTATGATCTAAACCAGCTCTACTAAGCCTATCAAACGTTACGTAACTCCGAGCTCATTACCTTATCAAAAATATATGCCCGAGTTAGTGCACAAATTAAACAAGTCTAATCTGTCAGCCTTTCTGCTGATCACTCTTCTCCAATATAGATGACAAGATATCTACTATGCAAAACTCTACACCATCGCCAAACATACTTACCTGAAAGTAATTCTTCAGAAGACATCAATAGATAACTTCAGAAGAATTGCTCCCAGGCAAGTATGTCTGGCAACAGTGTAGACTTTTGAATAACAGATATCTTGTCATCTATATTGGAGAAGAGCGATCAGCAGAAAGGCTGAGAGATTGAGCTCGTTCAATTTGTCCACTAACTCGGTCATATTTTTTTGATAGGGTAATGAACTCAGAGTTACGTAACGTTTGATAGTCTTGGTAGAGCCGGTTTAGATCATACGCTATGTAACTCCATGATTACTAATTTATCAAATTAGTTGAGCAATATGAATGGAGCAACGCCTGATAAAAGTGTGTTGTTCAACTGTTGGGACCACATTTTCAATGTGCATCAACACATTTTGACCTAAAACAAACACAACGAACCTCCATGTATCCTGTAAGGCTTCTGAAAAAAGTGTTCTGAAGGGCTTCTAGAATGCCACAACTTTGAAGGTAGTGTTCCTGATCGAGCTCACAAGAGACGATGAACTCTTTACCAACTTCGAAGACGGCAACAACCCACTTGAATCAGAATCAACAAGCTGGAGGCAAGCTTGAAAATTATTGAGATTCACGTACTACAGCAAGCATCTGATCTTCTCTAAGGAATGTTGAAAGCATATCAAGGCAAGAAAACACAATCAATTATAACCATATTTCTAAGGAAGCAATGATACTCTATTTGTCTTTCAATCTCAAAAAGGCATGGGATGAAGTTTAAAATTTAGAAATTGACGTCTTCGCTTAGTTTCCTTATTTTAACTGTAGTTGTTGTTGGTGTAACTTTTCTAGACTCGCTGAACATCATTTCAATCCTCGATGCCCGTGAGGCTGCTTTGTTGGTCTTCTTCTATTTTCTACCTAGGTGATAATCCTGATCACACAGCTCCCTAGAAAAGTATCCATCTGTATTATTTTTCTTTTAGAGACACAACAGACGAAATTACATTACCGAATACACTTTTATATTTACACTTGATTCAGATTTTGTATCTGCTAAGATAATTTCATCAGCCAGATCGCTAGAAGTTACTTTCTACCCTATGTCTCTTCTTTAATTAGCTCTTAGATGATATAGTCTTCCATCAACCACTCATTTTCCCTTGAAGGCATTCTCCTCTTGCACCTTCTGGCATATAATCATCACCCCGAGCGAGCAACGCAACCATATAAATTTTGGTCAGGGCAATAACTATATTGGTTTTTCATTCTTGTTAGATGCAGTGCTTAGCTTTGAAGGCCCTCTTAGGGTCCAATGCACCCTAAAAGTTGTTCAATCGCTATTGAATCTCTTTACAATGACACTAAAACTAGATTCCTTCATAATGCTTGACAAATAATCATCAGCAACAACTGAAATTAAATCTTAATAGGGTATCAGAACTATATTCATGGTCCCTCAGCCTTATCAGTTCGGACCTACTAATCTTAACTGTAAAATTGCAGACATTTTGTTAGAACGATCTATGACTAATCAGTAAAAATAATATTCACAAAATCAGTGCACTCTATGTGTGTTTCCACGTTAACATTATCAGTAATACATACCTCCCACATATGAAGTGGTTCCATCTGCAAGCAGTTTATTTCTCCGAACCCATCTTTACTGTAGCCTCTTGCGATAGTCCGACAAAAGTTGATCAACTGTTAGTTCCTTATATCTACAAAGAAGAGAAAAAAATTAGGGTCACAAAAAGAACATTATCCATCTGTTGCATCAGATGTGGAGTCTGTTTCTGTTGCAACAGATGTGGAATCTGATGGAATACATCAAACCAGCCTTTCTGGTGGTTTGATTTGTTCCAACAGTTTCTCCATCTGTTGCAACATCAATAACAACATAAACATCAACAACAAAAAAACAACAACATTTGTTCCAATAACATCAACAACAACAAAGAAGCAATATTCTTTGTTCAAGAAACATCAACACCACCACACCACAAGTTCCAACAACGCCAACCCCATCAACAACATCAATAACTGCATCAAAAATAAATAAACAAACAAAATACATAAAAAAATGATACTGCCAACAAGGTTTTTAAACTTCTCCCAACAGATGACTTTTTTCGCATATTGTTATAAAAATTCTCGTTTTATTTATTCAACACTTAAAAGCTTCTTCAATTTTTTTTAATAAGTATGATATGGGTAAATAGTAATTAAATAAAAAAACAGATGTAAATAACTTGAAAAGAAGAAGACGAGAATAAAAAAGCAATAATGAACCATACCTTAATATCAAAAAGGGGATCAAAATAGAAATTTTAGTTGAGGAAAGATATGGATCGTTTTAGATCTGAAAAGATATTTATGAGAAGAGAAGAGAAAAGAGAGAAAAAAGATTGTGACCCTAAAGAGGAGAGAAAGAAAAAGATGAGAGAGTTGAATAAAATAAACTACAGCTGAAGGAAGATTTCTATAGATGTATTGTGTACGTAGACGTGGGGGTTTTCAATATTCAATAGTTAATATTAATTAATTTCATTAATAATTTGAGGGGCACGAGGAAGACTAAGACTAGTGACATTGAAAAGACAAGATAAGACTTCTCAATGAACCCTCTTTTGAGATATCCAAGAAACATTTTTTACCGCCTTTAGTAGTAAGTACTACTACTTGATATTATCTAATCGGATCAGAAGCTTGCTTTAAAATTAAAAGAGAAAAAAAGATTTTTAAACAAATATGTCATCTGTTGCAACATATATAAATATCTGTTTAGAAATCCGAACAACTCAGTCATCTGTTACAACAAATATAAATATCTATTTAAAAATTCCAACAGTTCAGTCATCTGTGACAACAGATGAAAATATCTAATTGATAATTAATTAAATCAGATATGTCATCTCTTACAACAGATATAAATATTTGTTTGAAAAATTCCAACAGCTCAGTCATCTGTCACAATAGATGCAAATGTCTATTTGATAATTAAATTAGATATGTCATCTGTTACAATAAATATGAATACCTTTTTGAAAATTTTCAACAACCCAGTCGTTTGTTGCAATAAATTTGATTACAATTGATTTAGGTGGAACTAGGGATGAATGAATGAATGAGCTCGCAGGGTCAACTACAAATCTAATCGATTCTTTGTAATTGCATGGCTTGGTATTGCGTTCATCCTGACCTGAGTAATCGATCGATCACTCTGAGTTGAAATGAGTTCTCATCAACTCAATGTTAGGATAGTGATAGTACCTAAGTTGATTTTGGTAGAACTAGGGATGAATGAATGAGCTCGCAGGGTCAACTTCAAATCCAATTGATTCTTTGCAATTGCATGGCGTTGGTATTCCATTCATCCTGACCCGAGTCGTCGATCTATCACTTTGAGTTGAAATGAGTTCTCATCAACTCAACGTTAGGATAGTAATAGTACCTAAGTTGATTTAGGTGGAACTAGGGATGAATGAATGAGCTTGTAGGGTCAACTATAAATCCAATCGAGTTTTTACAATTGCATGGTGTTAGTATTGCGTTCATCTCGACCTGAGTCGTTGATCGATCACTCTGAGTTGAAATGAGCTCTCATCAACTCAATGTTAGGATAGTGATAGTACCTAAGTTGATTTAGGTGGAACTAGGGATGAATTAATGAGCTCCCATGATCAACTATAAATCCAATTGAGTCTTTGCAATTGCATGGCATTGGTATTACGTTCATCTCAACCTGAGTCATCGATCGATCACTCTGAGTTGAAATGAGTTATCATCAACTCAATGTTAGGATAGTGATAGTACCTAAGTTGATTTAGGTGGAACTAGGAATGAATGAATGAGCTCGCAGGGTCACCAATAAATCTAATCGAGTCTTTGCAATTGCATGGCATTGGTATTATGTTCATCCCGATCCGAGTCGTCGATCGATCACTCTGAGTTGAAATGAGTTCTCATCAACTCAATGTATTAAAAACTATATCTTTTAAAAATTTTAAAATTAATTAAGATCAATTCAGAACAAATTAGCAATTTCAAAACTTGTCATTCTTTTCCAAAATTACAAATCAACCTATACAAACCATCCATTTGCGCAAAAAAAATTTCCAATTCAAATCTTAAGTTCTCGCTTTCTCTCTCTCTCTCTCGGGGTCTCCTGTCCCTCTCAACAATACAAACAATAACTACTCAACATATTGCTCAATCCTTCAAAATAGGTCGATTTTCTTTCCATTTATGGCTACATATAGCTATTTTTTTTTACTTTATTCTCTCTTGTATCCATCATTTTTTTTGTCTTTGCAGGTAACAGAGTTTGAGAAGATTTCTATATTTGTTCTTTATTCTAAAAATAGGATTTTTTAGTTAATGATGAAAAAGAAGACTTTTAGTTGTATTATCTTCGAGAATGGGTTAACAATTTTGAGTTTTGATGCTAAAAAAGTAGGAAGCACCCGAGAAAACCCTAATTTTTCTCTCAGTATTTTATTGACTGTCGTGGTATTATTGGATAGTGTTTGTGGTGTTGTTGGTGGCTGTTGTTGTTGGTGTTGGTATTTGTATTTTTTGGCGGTGGTGTCGGTGGTATTGATGTTGTTATTGGTATTGGTGGCATTGGTGGTGGTATTGGTGGCATTGGTGGTGGCATTGATTGTGGTGGTGGTGGTCTATCTGTTGCAACGGGTGGAAGATCTGTTGGGAGATATTAAATAGATTTTCAAACAGATTCCTCATCTGTTCCAACTGATGGGTTATCCGTTGGATTATTTTCTTGTAATGTGGCGTAGAATAATTTATTCAAATTTATCCACCGTTACAACAGGTGGAATATCTGTTTGGAGATATTGAATAGGTCTTCAAACAGATTTGGGTTCCCCATCTGTTTCAACTGATAGGTTGTCCGTTGGAGTATTTTGTTTGCTTATATGGTAAGAATAATTTATTGAAATTTATCTCACCTTTTTAAAAAAAATTATGCAGACATCAAATGCAATATATTTTTTGTTTTTCTTTTGTTTGTAGTTAAAATATGTCTCCCAAAACGAAGGAAACTGAAAGTGGAGAAAGTGGATCAACTTCTGATCACCAAACAAAAAAAGCTAGAGTACAGATAGATTCGGAGGAACTTCCAAAACAATCTCAGTCGGGGAAAAATGAAGCCGAGGAAAGTGATAACTCCTTCTCACCAATGGGGCGTGAAATAATATCGAAATTCCAGTATGATTCTGTCAAAACCCTTAGTATTGACAAGTTTCGAGTTGTGATGCCGATGAATCGCCTTAAAGAAGTATTTGGTGATATTGTACTTAAATGTCAGTTGGGGAAACCTTTTGACGAACTTAGGAGTATTATGAAGAAGAAAAACATAGATGGATTTTTTAAGAAGAGCTACTTTTTGCACACTTTCTTGAGCTGTCTGGGACCCGCCCTCTCCGTTTCCCAATGATTATGGTATATAGCCTTCTCAAGCATAGGATCAAGTGTGCGGGGGATGATGGAGGTATGAAGGAGGGCGAAAAAAATAGATGAAGTCTGGATCAACTACTGTGGCATGCCGGTTTGTTTTGGATTGAAAGAGTTTGCCATTGTGACGGGCTTGAGATACGATCGTCCAGAAGAACCTCCCATCAAGAAAACACCCCACAAAGGGTCCAACAAACACAAGGTAAAAAAAGATGGGTTGTTGGGCATTGTTGGATCTAGCTACAAAGTGGAGAATTTGATGGTGGATCTTAAGAATAAAGATATACTAAAGCACTACAGAGAAATTATGCTTAGTTTGGTTTGTCCATTCCGTTTTATTGGCAAGTGACGTCAGGAAAGTCATAGAACATGATTTTTGGGTGCTTGCTGATGATTTTTGGAAATTCAACGATTATCCCTGGGGATACGACAACTACTACTTGACTGTCAAATATTTACTGAAAGAGCTAAAGCCAAAGATGACCATATTATACGGCTTTTCTTGGGCTTTCATGGTAAAATTGATCACTATTTTTACTCATTCATTAATTTATATTGAATATACTTGTGACTTTTTTTTTGCTTGCTTCCTGTTTACAATTTTTAGGCTTGGGCATGTGAAGCCATTCCTCCCCTCCAAAAGCATTTCAAGGATTACCCGGATAAGGTTTCTCATCCAAGGATCCTTAGGTGGTTAGCTGCAGTAGAGAGCAACAAAAAAAATATTAATGAGGCTGATCTCTTTAACCCTCCGAATGATGCAGTAGTCTTCTTTTAACTAAAATAATTTGCCTCAAAGAAAGATATTAAAACAGATATTCCATTTATTGCGACAGATGGGTCTTCTGTTGCCACAGATTACCCGTCAACTGCAATTGGTGTAATAGATGGGTAATCTATTACGACAAACGATCCATATTTCACAACAGACTGGTCTCTGAACCCTACTCAACAGATTACCTATCTACTGTAAATTATGCAACAGATGGGTAATCTAATGCAATATATTATCAATCTATTTCAACATACAGATCAGCTGTTGCGGCAGCTAGGTCGTCTGTTGCATAAGTTGGTTGTGTTAACATAACCTGAGCCCCATGTAACCCAACTGACTGCAAATTATTATTATATGATTTAAATTCCTCCTGTTTTTTTTATAGGTTGTGCATCCTTGGATCGTGCCTACCGTTGATTAGCTGGGGATGACTTCTTTTCTTACTCTAGGTCTTGTTAATACAAAAGAAGACTCAACGGTGGAGTTAATAAAGAGCGAATTGGATAGCGCAACATCCATAAGAAGAGAAGTTAGGCTAGGTCAAACTGCAAACTGCAATGACTAACCTCAAACTGCAATAGATCCGGGTGCTTTTTCTGGGGGTGTTGTTGGTGGAGTTATTTGTGATGGTGGTAGCCATTTTGCTACTACTTCTGCTGCCAGTCGTGATTATGAGCGTGTTGGTGCTTAGCAAAAAATAAATATGTTTGAAAACACCCGCTGCATAGGTCCTCCCTCTCACCCCTACACTAGTCCCTCCCACCCTTACAGTGGTCCCTCCCACCCCTCCTCATCCTCATGTTCTCATTGGAAATGCAAAGTGTACAAGGACAGAGAGGATAAACTCCTTGAAAAGCTAGAGGCTATTACTGAAGCTGCTGAGGAGTTGAAATCCAGGAGAGATTTCATACCATCCAACGAGGTGAGGGAGCCATGCACTCCTACAGTGGAGGGTAGGAGGAAAAGAAAAAAAAATTAGATAAATTCTCTCAGTTCTAAAATCAGCAAAAATTGTAACTCCCCCCGCTTCAATAGTTGTTGAAGTTCAGGGGCTGCCGAAGAAAGTGGACATATTCGCGGTGCTTGGCAAGGAGAAGAAGAAAGAACTGGAAGAATTCATCAAGATGAAGGTTCAAAAAGAATACACCATGCATTCATTTGCCGCCAAAGACTTCTCGAATATGACAAATATGTAGGTGTGGTACGAGGAAAAGGTAAGTTTACTTTTGCTAACCTACCCTTCTAATCTACTCTATGAAGAAGAATCTACGCAGCAGATGTGTAATCTGTTGCATAAACTTGGTATTCTGTTGCAATATAATACACATCTGTTGCATAAGTTGTGTTGACTGGGTAATCTGTGAACTGATTTAGAGAACCCTCTGCATTGGATTCTTTCGACTGTGTTTTTATTCCTTACAATTAATAACCTATGTAAAAATTATCTTCTTATACCATAGTATGTTGATGAAATTCTCTACCTCGTGAGGGGCTGGCAATTAGCGTACCCGGATGCTTATGATGCTGCCGATAGGATAATGGACCTCAATTTCTACAATAATTTCAAGAATAGGTATGCTACACTCTGTAAGATAGCTGATTTTGGTGGTCTGAGATTTGATCGGTTAGTTTCTACATTCCAATGGGATGAAGAAACGATTAAATATGTTAGAGGAAAGAGGTCATATCCATACGACAAGAGCTGGACCAAGGCAAAGAGAATCCTTGCAGTCATGAATATGGATTCCACACATTTTCTCACTGTTGAGATACTACTATACGAGGGAAAGATTAAGGTTTATGACTGTAACTTACCTGTCTTCAGCGAGAAGACGTTTTTAACCCACATGAAGCCATTTTTGAAGTTGTTGCCCAAATTATTGATGTAGAGTAAGATAATGGATCATTTGTCGGCTGAAGTCTTGGAAAAGGAATCATGGGATTTTGAAGGTTGAAATAAGAACATCCAGCTCCCAAGAAATACAACTGGTGCAGCGTACGGGCCGTACTCGCTTGCATGCATTGAGTGTTTGCTGACCGGCACACAAATGACTGGTGTGTGCGACACCATTATGGGAAAGATGCAACGGGTCTGGGCATATGGGGTACTAACTAAATGGTTGGAGCCCGTGTATAAAAAATATGTACAAAGACAGAGATGAATACGATAACAAATTTTTATTTCAAGCTAATTCACTTTAATGTAGTGGAAATAATCTTTATGTCTGGCCATGTTGAATTTTTATAATGCAACAGATTTTGTATTTGTCGTAACAGATATAGTACCTGTTGTGACAGATTGATCATCTGTTGGAATAGGTTGTTATCTGTTGCGTTATGCAGATGTTCCCAGTCTGTTTGTCGCAATAGATATACGATCTGTTGCAATATATAACTTATCTGTTGCAACTGATCGGTAATCTGTTGGAGCAAATAAAAAAAGTAGGAAGACCTGTTATATAATTTCCAGCAGATGACCTACGTGTTGCATCTCATATTGCAACATATATCTAAATCTGTCTGATAAGATATGTCGTCTGCTGCAGCAGATGTAATATCTGTTGCGATATTTAAATCTAATACTTCATTTCAATTAACATGATCAAAACTAAGGATTAATTATATTCATAGACAGAATAAAATAAATCGAAGCCTTCAACAATTACATGAAATAACTCAACAAATAAATAAAATATAAAAAAATCATTATAGGTACGATCTACTCTACAAATAAATCAACAAGTTAAACTAAAGAGGATAGGTTATTACATTGACGGACTCAAGCAATAAATATCTAATCAATATGGACAAGTTGTTCTTCATCTGGTGCTACGGAATTTGGCTTTGGTCGTCCTGGATCTTTAACGTCGTTTGCGTACGGCTTCTGAGCTTTTGCTTCTCCGTATTTTCATAAAAGAGTAGCATATCTTTTACGGAGTAATCTGGCATTAAGTCCATCATTTGGTACTTTTAATCCATCGCTCAAATACTCAGCATAGGAGGCAACAAAAGGACCGCAATCCCTGCGTTGTAAAAAAAATAGATAATCCATATCTTGCAGTTCATGCATGCGTTGTGAAATTTGTGAAATAAAACTAAATCATGACACTTAAACTTACAGGCTACCAATGGTTTGTTGAGCAATTCCGTCAACATATTTTACATCAAATGGATTATCCATTTTATCCCGGTATGCTTCAATCGTCGACCAATCAGTACGAACCTTTTGGTCTAAAAAGTCACTCATATCAAGGTAAGTAGGCAATATTTTGGCCAGTTTTTGTATCTCAAACGACCGTCTCCTTCACGACATCGAGTCAGAAACTCGGATGCGCCTCTCTTTTAGAATGACGATAGCTAACACCCAATGGAATTCATCACTACAGTTGATTGGGATGTACACTTCATCGACCAAATGCCAAGGTAATCCAGCCGGAATGCTAAAACCTTTGATGATGTTGATTAAGCATTCCTCATTTCGAAAAACTTCCGATTGTTGCTGACAATACCTATCGTAGGCATTATTAATATAAACTTTATACAAATAATTGCCTGTTGTGTATCTGTATTGTTCTTGTATTTGAAACTTGGCCTTCTTTCAGAGGTAGTAAAAAATGACATCGATGTACTGCACATATTATCAAACATTTCGAATTACGTGATGAAAAAATTAATACGCAGATGCAATTAAATAAAGTATTAATTAATAGTAATATGTTGGCATTTAAACCTCATCATTCCAGCAACTTTGGGGCTGTGACATCAAATAAAACCAATTCTTCATTTCAGGAGGAGCAACAACAAAGTCGAACATATCAAAACCAAGACTGAATTCGTTCACTTTGTAGCGCTCGTCATTTTTGTTTTCTACATGATGATTTATATGTGTTAATGTCACGTTCTTACAACTAGAATTGTATAAACCAATCGGCAATCCATTCTGAATAATCGTTGATCAACTGTGTTAGTTTTTTTGGAGCCTCTTCCGAGATGTTGAACCCTTCAAACGGGTAATTTTTTCATTCTCCCAAACTGACGACTCTATTTTTTCTCCATCTTTGGAAGCAGTTTATGGATTATCAACTGTGATATTATGCTCTTCGGTAGTAGCTTCTACTGTGATATCCAGCTGGAAAGTCAGAATTGTCAATGCTAAGTAGAGATATACAATAAATTTTTTGTCTATTGTAACAGATGAGTCTTATGTTGCATCAGATGGATTATCTGTTGGAAAAAATTTGAACAGGTAAATCAGAGCAGTATGATAATTTTAAACAGATGACCCATCTGTTGCAACATAAGACTCATATGTTGAAATAGATAACGAATCTGATGCAACAGGTTAGACAACAGTTACAACAGATGTATATATCTGTTTGATAATTTTCAGCAGATGTATCATCTGTTGAAACAGATATGTGCCTGTTTATTTTTTGGAACAAATGATGTACATTCACCTTCTTCAGCTCATGTTGCTCTTCTATGGCCCTTGTACACTGAACATCGGTGCAAGACAAAGACAGAGACGTTGCAAACTTACTTTTTTTATGATTGATGATGCCTTGGAAGTGTCTTTCTTTCACCTCTTAGCCGCCTTGATCTCTAGTGGAGTGTCTGAATATGAAATCCTCTTTGATGGAATGACACCCCTCTTAGATGTCATTTCCTTTACAAAAGCAGTTAGTGCATTAATAGCATTAATCACTCCATCGTTTTTTGCCTTGAAGTCTTGACATTTGCATGAAGAACATTCGCTAGATGCGGCAAAATGCGGCAAAATCTGGAGAAAAATCTATACAACCATTATGATC
Organism: Capsicum annuum; assembly: GCF_002878395.1. Classification (NCBI taxonomy): domain Eukaryota; kingdom Viridiplantae; phylum Streptophyta; class Magnoliopsida; order Solanales; family Solanaceae; genus Capsicum; species Capsicum annuum. The sequence goes on along the minus strand of NC_061112.1, from coordinate 111,569,386 downwards.
ATAATCATAATGGCTTGTTGTTTCAAAAATCGTAATAGGAGCATCATTAGCCCCACCCTCCAAAATTAATTTTATTTGATGGTTGTTTCTTCAAACAATTTCATTTTTATTCCATCAATGATCTTAGTGTCCGATAAAGTTTGCACAAATCGTAAAGTAAGAAAAAATGGCATCTTCAAATCTCGGTTGGTTGGAACAAGCCACGGATGGACAATCTAAAATAAATCAGTACATATATTAAGAATGATGATGAAATCATTTAATCATTAATTAAAACAAAAATTTTATTAGAATTGGACTTATTGCTTCCTTGGGGGGATTGAAAAGATCAAGAAATTTTGTATTTTTATCGGTTTTGGCCAACAACCATCTCAGAATTCTTGGACAGGAAACTTCTCCCTGGTAGTTCACTTGTTGTCTCATATAAGAAATGGCTTCAAATGCTCAAGCCTATAACATAACGCCAATAAATCAAAAGCATTATTAAATAAAAAAATGATGAATCATATCATGATAAAAAAAATATTTACCATGAAGTCCCATGGAAAGCCATATAAGTTGACTGTTTTTAGAGTTAACGGAGTCAACAAATATTCGACAGTCATTTTGAAGCTTTCATAACCCCAAGGATAGCTGTTAAATGCCTCAAGATCCTCAGAGAGATTTATTAAACCGAGGCTTATGTTGTTGTTAATGTCTCTCGCCCAAAGAACATTATGTACAAACCAAACCAAGTACAATGATTGCTTGTGCTTCTTTGAAAGTCCTTTACCTTTCAACGCTTCTATCAGATTTTTGTCTTTGAAGCTTGGACCAACAATGGACACCAGGTCATCACGATCACTCGACTTGTCTTTTTCTTTGTTGGGTGTGCAGGGTGCTTTTTTTTTGGGTCAGAGTAGGTATAACTTGAGAAGGAGAATGAGGATAACATTTTAGTCCGGTAACTATGGCAAACTCCTTCCAACCAAAACAAACAGGCATGCCATAGTAATTTATCCACACCTCATCCATCTTATCTTTGTTTTCATACATAAACCTGCGCTTGAGAAGATCATATACCATTTTCATCTGGAAACGAGCATTGTTGTCCTCCGGCAAATCAAGATATTGCCCAAAGCAGCTTTCCCTGAAATAAGAATCCAATTTTTATTCTCGAAGTATTTTTCTGAAGGCGTCGAAAGATTTTCCCATGACTAACTTAATCACGAGATCACCCGTTAAATCTGTGGTACCATCGCACTACATTCTCACAGGATAACGATCAATGCTGAAGGTTTTGACCAACTCTTCGACGGAAGGGCTATTAGCATTTGGATCATCTCTTTTTAAAGATTCCTCCTCTCTGTGTTCATTATCTTCTGCTCCTAATTGTGATAGTGCTTGTAAAACAAGCTTATAGAGTGGTGGATGTAGCTGAGCTGCTGCACTTGTTCCTTTACTTGGACTTGATTCAATTTTTTTTCTTTTGGGAGCCATGTTATCTTAAATTAACAGGAATATAACATAGATTATAATTGATTAATACATAACAGTAGTGTAATAATTCCAACAGACAACTAATCTGTTGCTCCAGGTATGTTATATGTTGCAATATATAACCAACCTGTTGTAATGAATAAGTAATCTGTGGGAACTATAAAAAAATCACTAATCTATTGCACCTGGTATTTTGTCTGATGCAACATATAACTGATCCGTTACAACGGATGAGTAATCCGTTGAAAACTATAAAAATAGATCACTAATCTGTTGCACCAGGTATTTTATATGTTGCAACATATAAGACCTATTGCAACGGATGAGTAAACCGTTGAAAAGAATAAAAACGGATCACTAATTTGTTGCGCCAGGTATGTTATCTGTTGCAACATATAATCGACATGTTGCAATGAATGAGTAAACCATTGGAAAGAATAAAACAGTCCTAATCTATTGAAAAATGAAGAGTAAACCATTGGAAAGAATAAAAATAGATCACTAATCAGTTATCTGTTGGATCAATATTATTTAGATTTCTTCCAAACAGAAGAGTCGTCTGTCGCAACAGATGAATGATCTGTTAGATTGTTCACCTGTTGCATCAGATTTTCATTTGTTTCATCAGATTTTCATATGTTACATCAAATTTTCATCTGTTGCATCATATGTTTCATCTGTTGCAATACCATTTTTACCAAAACAAACAACAAATCAACTCAGCAACACCAACACATCACACAAACACACACTAAGAACATCAACTGTGATAAAAAATTACCAAAAAAATTAAATCAACAGTACGACAATAATAAGAAGAAATGCCAGAAATTAGGGTTTTATTCAGTCCACATTTCAATACTAGAAGAGTAGTTGGCTCAAGTTCCTTTGTTTCTTCATAATTTTTTACCTGTGAAAAGGGAAATGGGACAACAAAGAACTCGAAGTTGTTATCACCGAAGAAGTCTTCACGTCGATTGACGGTTGAAAGTCGAAAAGGAACTCACCCGACTATTTGTCGCTGGAGGTTGAAGAGAGAAATTTTGCAGAAATGTTGGTTGGGAGAGAGTTGAGAAAAGATGGAGAGAGAGAGAGTGGTTGATTTGGATTGAAGAGAGGTGTGGGTTGGATTGATTTGTATTTTTAAAAAGATTAGAAAGTTTTAAAAATATTAATAAAGTCCACAATTAACTTAATCAAGTTTTCTAATGATGTTTGACCCTATCTGTTGGTCAATGTCACCAATCCTTTATTCAAAACTTAAAAGACACCTTTCCTTCAATTTTCTCCTCTTACTTGAGAATAATTTTTTTTAAAACTAACATAACACTTATTTTAAAACCGACATATTTATGAAGGTATTATCTTGGTCATGATATTGAATTTTGCACTTAGGAATGTCAAAATGGGGTTCCACCCCATCCCCGCCCTAAATAGCCTAATTTGTTGTTTTCAAACAATCCTATCGCCCAACATCAAGATATTTTGATTATGTATGATAAGTTAGATTGATGTTAATTTGAATTATGAATTATAACATATGAATACACAAAATATATTAACTACTTGATAGAATTTTTCAAGCAGCCAAATTATCTCACAAGATAATTATGTATAACTCCTTACTCATATAAATACCAAAATTCGATATATTTTGAAGTTTAAATCTTTAATCATATAACTGAGATTTGCTACATTAAGTATTAAATATGAGATTAAAATTAATACATAAGACTTTGACACCTGTTGCACAAAATAGAGAATAATTGTTGAAAAAAATAAAGGGTTATCTAGTCATTGCATATTACATCACATGTATTAATAACTCAAAATTGCATTATATTTCCCTATAAAGCCGACATAAATATCCTTTACTTACATTTCCCCTTCTCTTTTATTTGTCAACTTGTTCTTTGAAGTTAAATTAAATTAATATTTTAAATTTAAATTTTAAGTGTTTCAAAAATTATATAAAAAAAGAAACTATAAGTTACCATCTGTCGTATTAATTTAAGTTATTAGCTTTTATAACATGATAAAACATACTTTTGTAAATGTTTTATCGAACTTTGCTTTGGTATATGTTCTTTCCATTGAAACGTAAGAGTCATTTGTTAGAGTGTATAAAAATAATTTTGAACAGAATGAATTGATAATGTTTGCATTAATAATGCTTGTATTAGTAATACTGATATTATTTAAGCTAACACTATTTTTTATACACTGTTTGATATGCCATATTAGAACTTGCTTTTTCAATCTTGATATTTAAACAAAACTTAAAAAAAAAAAAAAAGGATTGCATATACATTCTATGACTCATCCGGAATCTAGTACGGGTTCAATACATGTTATTTTTTGTCTCAATTTATGTGTCACAAATAGAATTTAGATAATCAAACATATTTTTAATATGCATTTAGATAATTTAAGTTGTTAACTATTGTAATTTATAAAATTTCTTATGTAATTTTTAAATAATATACGTTACTTTTCTTGTCCAAACTTTTATGGCATTGACAGTCAGTTATATTTTTAAAATAATTTAAGTTTTTAATTATTGTGATTTATAATACTTTTATTCTATTTAAATTTAAGTGATACCAATATAATTTCGAAAGTCAACTAAATATTTTATATCTTTTAAATTTTTAAGTTGTTAATTATTGTGATTTATAGTATTTTTTTATGTATTTTTTAAAATATATAATAGATTAAATTATTTTTAGATATTTTAATTTGTTAATTATTGTAATTTATAATATTTTTTATGTAATTTTAGAATAATATATGTTACTCTCTTCGTACGGAGTTTTATGTTGACGATAGCCAATTATATTCTTTATATAATTTAATTTTTTTATTATTGTGATTTATAATATTTTTTTATTCCAATTTAAGTGGCACAATATTTAGACGACCATAATAATTAATTAGGGATGATATAGTAAAATCATGATTGAAGCAGAGAATCATAAATGTCTTAAATGACTTACAACAACTAACTAGTAATGACATAGCAAAATTATTGTAAAAATACTTGTGAATTTTTTTTATGTAGACCTCGTATAAGACGTCAAGTTAATTTAAAATATCAAGAGTTAATTTATCATTTTTATATTTATTTATCCTGTTTATTAAATATTTTAAATTTTTAATAACTAAATAACTTATAACAATTAATTAGGGGTGATATTTAGAAAAACTATTGATGAAACAGACATATCATAAATGTCTATTTTATCTTTTTAATTAAATATATTAATTTTGTAATACGCAAATGACTTATAAGAATTAATTTGGGTTGCTATAGTAAAATTACGGTTGAAGCAGCTGAAACAAACATGCCATAAATATTTATTTCAATTTTTAATTAAATATTATTAACTTTTTAATATATAAATGACTTTTAATAATTAATTAGGGATGATATAGTAAAATCATAAATTGAATATTATTAATTTCTTAATACAAAAATGACTTATAATAATTAATTAGGGATGATATAGTAAAATTATGATTGAAGCAATTGAAATAGACATATCATAAATATCTATTTTATTTTTTAATTAAATATCATTAATTTTTTAATGTATCAATAACTTATAATAGTTAATTAGAAATGATATAGTAACATCAAGGAATAAACAATTTGAAGCGGGCACGTCAAAATCCGCCGAAACTGGCTCTTCTATACTATTAACTAAAGGAGCATGACCCATGTCAGTACATGCCCAACATTAAGATATTTATTTATCTTTTCAATCTTGATATATTTAAATAAAATTTCTTAATAAAAGGATTGCATATGTTTTCTAGGATTAATCTGAAATCTAACATGGGTTAAACCTATGTTATTTTAATATGCATTTGGATAATTTAAGTTGTTAATTATTGTAATTTATAATATTTTTTTATGCAATTTTCAAATTAATATACGTTACTTTTCTTGTCCAAAATTTTGTGGCATTGCTAGTCAATTATATTTTAAAAATAATTGAAGTTTTTAATTATTGTGATTTATAATACTTTTCTTCTATTCCAATTTCACTGACACTAATGTAATTTCGAGAGTCGACCAAATATTTTATATCTTTTAAATTTTCAAAGTTGTTAATTATTGTGATTTCTATTATTTTTCATGTATTTTTTTTTTTTTGAAATATGTAACAGATTAAATTGTTTTTAGATATTTTCAGTTGTTAAATATTGTAATCTATAATATTTTTTATATAATTTTTGAATAATATAAGCTACTCTCCTTGTCCAGAGTTTTGTGTCGACGATCATTATGTTTTTTAAATAATTTTAATTTTTGATCATTTTGATTTATAATATTTTTCTATTTCAACTTAAGTGGCACAATGCTCAAATGGCCATAATAATTAATTAGGGGTGATATAGTAAAATTACGACTAAAGCAGCAAAACATAAATGTCTTAAATGACTTACAACAACTAATTAGAAGTGACATAACAAAATTACTATAAAAATACTTGTTAAAAAATTTAAGTGGACCTCATATAAGACGTCAAGTTAATTTATCATTTTTATATCTATTTTATTTTTATTAAATATTATTATTTTTTAATACTTAAATGACTTGTAATAATTAATTAGGGGTAATATTTAGTAAACTATAATTGAAGCAGTTGAAGCAGACATGTCATAAACATCTATTTTACTTTTTTTTTTAATTAAATATTATTAATTTTTAGTACATAAATGACTTATATTAATTAATTAGGAGTGATATAATAAAATCACGATTAAAGCAACTGAACCAGACATGTCATAAATATTTAATTTATCTTTTTCTAATTAAATATTATTTATTTTTAATACATAAATAACTTATAATAATTAATTATAGGTGATATAGTAAAATCACGGATTCAATATTATTAATTTTTCAATACATAAGTGACTTATAATAATTAATTAGGGGTGATACAGTAAAATCACGATTGAAGCAGCTAAAGCAGAAATTAGTCAATTTTTTAAATTTTTTGTTAATCATTGTTATTTACAGTACTTTTTATTTCATTTTTAAATTATATATGTTGTTTTATATCTTCCTATGTTCCGTCCCTATTTATGCAGCACTAATATAATTTTGATTGTCAATTAAATTTTTTTATGTTGACATATCATTTTGTTATTCTTAATTTTCTAATACATAAATGACTTATAGTAAGGGGTGATATAGTAAAATCGTCATTTACAAGACGACAATTTAATTTAAAACATCAAGAGTTAATTTCACATTTATGTCTATTTTATTTTTTTTATTAAATATTATTTATTTTCTTAATACTTAGATGAATCATAATAATTAATTAAGAGCGATTAATTATGTTATTCCTATAAAAATTAATATAATTTTATCATATCCAATAGTAATCATCGATAACTCACCGGAGTAGTATATTAATTAAATATGGGATGCTCTATTTTGCATATACAGAATATGATATTATTAAATATTATTGGATAGTGCTTTATGTTTATCTCTTACAATAATAGAATTTTACTATATATTTTTCTTTATTTCCTTTTAACTTGATACATATTGACCCAGCACAAATCTTAAGAAAATATTCATTAGAAATTTATTTATTAAATTAAATTTATTAATTTGTACTTTAAAAATTTAAAGTTAAGTTTAAATATTAGTATTTCTATATAAGAAAAAAATAATTTTAAAATTTAAATTTTCTAAACTAAATAAATAAATAAATTTTCTATATAAAAGTCAATTAAAATACTAAAATTGATTTATTTTAAATATTTAATTTCAATTAATTAAGATAATTTTTTATTTTGTCATGATTTATGCTGCACCGATAAAATTTTGAGAGTTGAATAGAACTTTTATTTATTTTTAAAAAGTATTTTAACTTTTTAATTATTGTGATTTATAATAATTTTTATGTAATTATCAAATAATATATTTACTCCCTGTGTCCCAATTTATGTGGCTTCGGTACAATTTTGAGAGTCAACTAAATTTTGTATATATCTTTTAAATATTTTAAATTGTTAATTATTATGATTTGCAGTACTTTTTCTTTTGTCTCAATTTATGTGGCATTGCTAAAATAATGAGATTCAATAAATTTTTTATATGTCTTTTAAATTTTAAGTTATTAATTATTGTGATGTGTGGTACGTATAATGTAATTTTTATTATATATAAAAAATTTTAAAAATATATAAACTAATTAAAAATAAAATATAAAAAAATTATTCAAGCATAAAATTTTATATAAAATATAACATTATTATTTATTATTTGATATTATATTATGTTTATCTCTCGCAAAATTAAAATTTTATAATTTTAAATATTTTATTAATTCATTTTAACTTGATATATATTGACTCAACACAAATGTTAAGAAAATATTTATTAGAAATTCATTTTATTAAATTAATTTTATTATTGTATTATAACATTTTAAATTTAAATATTAGTATTTCTATATAAGACAAAAATAATAAATATTTTTTAATTTATTAAAATAAATATAAATAAATTAGTTTTGAACATGATAGCCAATTAAATAAATAATTTTTTTTTACTTCCAATATGTTGTTATAGTTAATTAATATAAATTAATAGAATATATTAAATATTTAAACCATTATAATGAAGCAATAGAATCATTATATATTGGCGCATGGTATGTAATTAAGTGAAAGTAGGTGGACTTTTTATAGTGGCATAGTCTGTAATTAAATGAAAGAAAGTGGGCATTTTTTAAAGACTTTAATAGAATACACATAACACAACAGAAAGAACAATGATTTTTAGCAACCCATATATTTAAAGTCCAAATTACCCTTATATCTTTTTGGTAATTATATATAGCAGAGGTGTCGAAACCACCTCTTCTATATAATACTAGAAGAGCATGACTCGTGTCAGCACGGGCCCATCATTAAGATATTTTAATTATGTACGCTAAGTTAAATTGATGTCAATTCGAATTGTGAATTATAAAACATGAATACACAAAATTAACATATTAACTACTTGATAGTATTTTTCAAGGAATCAAGTCTCACAAGATAATTATGTATATTTTATTCATACAAATGACAAAATTCCGTGCATTTTTAAATTTAGATCTTTAATCATATGTAAAGAGTTATCTAGTCACGCATATTACATCACATATGACTTGCAATTAATAACTCAAAAATTGCATTTTACCCCCTACTAAGTCGATATAAACATTTTTTGCTTTCATTTTCTCTTTCTCTTTTATTTGTCAACTTAATCTTTGAAGTTAAATTAAATTAATATTTTAAATTTATTTTAAGTGTTTCAAAACTTATATAAAAAGGAAAACTATATGTTACCATTTTTCATATTAATTTAAGTTATTTGACTTTGAGAATACGATAAAACATACTTATGTAAATGTTTTATTGAACTATGCTTTTATATATGTTCCTAGTCATTTGTTTGGGTGTATAAAAATAATCTTGAATAGATTGCATTAGTAATGTCTGCATTAATAATGCTTGTATTAGTAATATTGATATTATTTAACACTCTTTCTTATACACTGCTTGGTGTGATGTGTTGGAACTTGCCTTTTCAATCTTGATATATTTAAATTAAAAAAATTAAAAATGAGTTGCATATATATTCTACGATTCATCCGAGATTTAGTACGGGCTCAATATGTGTTATTTTTTTGTCATAATTTATGTGACACAAATAAAATTTGGATAGTCAATCATATATTTAATATGATTTTAGATATTTTAAATTGTTAACTATTGTAATTTATAATATTTTTATATAATTTTCAAATAATATACATTACTCTCCTTGTCCAAACTTTTATATCATTGATAGTCAATTATATTTTAAAAATAACTGAAGTTTTAAATTATTGTGATTTATAATACTTTTCTTCTATTCTAATTTAAGTGACACTTATATAATTTTGAGAGTCAATCAAATATTTTATATCTTTTAAATTTTTTAAGTTGTTAATTATTGTGATTTATAGTATTTTTACATATTTTTTAAAATATATAACAGATTAATTTTTTTTAAAAAAATATTAAGTTGTTAACTATTGTAATTTATAATACTTTTTATATAATTTTTAAATAATATATGTTACTCTCCTCGTCCAAATTTTGGTGTCATCGATAGTCAATTATATTTTTAAAATAACTTAATTTTTTTAATTATTGTGATTTTAAATACCTTTTCTATTTTAATTTAAGCGACACAATGCTTTGATGGCCATAATAATTAATTAAGGATGATTTAATAAAATCACGATTGAAGCGGCGAAACAGACATGTCTTAAATGACTTATAACAACTAATAAAAGTGATATAGAAAAATTACTATAAATAAAATACTCGAGAAAAAATTTAAGTGGATCTCATATAAGACGTCAAGTTAGTTTAAAACATTAAGAATTAATTATTATTTTATATATTTTACCTTTTTATCAAATATTATTAATTTTTAATATTTAGTTAACTTATATTAATTAATAGGGGGTGATATTTAGTAAAATTATGGTTGAAGTAACCGAAGCAGACATGCTATAAATGTAAATTTTACTTTTTTGATAAAATATTATTAGTTTTTTAATATATAAATAACTTATAATAATTAATTAGGGATGATATAGTAAAATTACTGTTGAAGCAGATATATCATAAATATTTATTTTACCTTTTTTAATTAAATATTATTAATTTTTAGTACATAATTGACTTATAAAATTTAATTAAGGGTGATATAGTAAAATTATGAATTTAATATTATTAATTTTTTTAATATATTAATTAATTAAAGGTGATATAATAAAATTATGATTAAAGTAGCTGAAACAAGCATGTTGTAAATGCCTATTTTATTTTTTAAATTAAATATTATTACTTTTTAATATAAAAATAATTTATAATAATTAATTAAGAATAATATAGATAAATCATGAAGTAAGCAATCTGCTGAAGCAGACACGTAAAACCTTCTCTTCTATATAATAGTAAAAAAATATAAAATGAAATGAAAAAAAAAACCACAGAATTCTCTATATCAGCATATTTGGATTATTTGTACTACATGATGTGTTTCCCCATAAAATGATGATCTTTACATTACTATAATATTACTATAGTGGTGAACAACTCCTCAAAGCACCCTTCGACTGCCAGCTTGGAGTTATTTCCGTCATTTTAAATAGCTTCTTAAGGGTCATTTCCGTCATTTTGATAGGGCCAACCTTCAACTTTTCTTCATTATTTACACCCTTTTTTTATTTGTCTTGTTTACACTGCCTTTCACTAAATATAAATAAAACTTTTCTCATTAATTAACTATTAACTACTCCATCATCTCCTTCTTCTTCTTTCATTGCACGGTTGCTTTTTTTGGTGTTTATAGTGTTTTTTGAATTTAATTTGGTTTGGATTTACAAATTGTTAACTTAATTAGGTAGTTCATATTGGATTCTTGGAACTTTGGTAGATGTTTTGTTGCTAAAAAGGGTGCTTTTTATGGTGTCTATTGTTGGATTTAGTTGTAAAGATTATATTTTCGCTTAGTATTTGGTAGCAAGAGGCAATAATTGGTAGTTTTATTTGGTTGAAAGTTGGAAAAAGTCGTTTCTGTAGCTCAAATAAATTCCCCCCCTCTATTGTACACTTGAATTTGGTGGGTTTTGAAAAATTTTCTACAAATTTGAGCTGAATTAGGAAGTGCAGTTTGAAAAATTCGACAAGAATCAAGTGTTATTCCGTAAGAGGTGGCGGGTTTGGATTTTGCGAAAGATAAAAAGTTTGAGCCGTTGAAAGTTTTAGCTAATTTTCATGATGAAGTTGTGTAGGCTAAAGGAACTGTTGCTTCAAGGACTGTTGTTAGATTTGGTTATAGAAAATCTAAGCTGGCTTTGGTAAACATTAGTATTCTTCCAGTTCAATTCTATAAAGCAAATCTTGATTATGGTTGTGTACTTGGTTAAGTGCTTTTCTATGTTTTTTGTTCTTGTAGATTTTTGTTTTATTCTGTTTGTTGTATGTAGGTATTTGCAAACTTGTTGGTTGATCCATATCAAATAATGATGGCTAATGTTGCAACTGCATTAAGGAAGATTCGGGTACGAAATTGAGGTACTAACAGCTGCTATGAAGTTAGTTAAGTGTTGGAACCGATGTGAAAGTTAAAGAATGTTTGGTTGTTTTGCTCCGAGAAGCTTACAATTTATTTTTTGAATTGTTGGGAGAGAAAAACCTCCTGTTGCTGGAATCATAAATCCTGATTTTGAGGGATTCCAGAAACTCTTCTTCGGTCACAAGGAAATTGCAATCCCAATACATTCAACGTGCGTCAGTTTAGTTCTTTTCGTTCTCATTTTTTAATTTCTCTTATTGTTGAGTTCTTAAATTTGTATCCTGTCAGTTTTTAATCAAGTGTTTACCATCACGTCAAAAGCTATAACTCAGGCTTTTAGATGAGACACTCACATGCTTCAATATGGTACTGGCACAGACATTCATCTAGAAATATACCATGTTATTGGTCTTAAACTTTTACAATCAACCAACTAAAGATAAACTACAGTGGATATACTTGAAATTCGTCTTCCTTATAAACCTTCTTCATATTGGTTTTGTGTAGTGGCAAACTTTGTGTAATCGTACCAAACTCACTTTTATAACCAGTTTTAATACTTTCTGCAGAGTTGAAGCTGCCTATGCTGCACATCCACAGCTGGTGTATTTATATACAACAACAACATACCCAGTGTATTCCCACCTAGTGGGATCTGGGGAGGATAGAGTGTACGTAGACCATACCACTACCTCAAGAGAAGTAGAGAGGCTGTTTTCGATAGACCCCCGACTTAGGACCAATAACAGTATAACCAATACAAAAAGTAAGCGCATATAAACTAGTATGGTACACAAAACAAACTAACAGTACAACAAACACAAAAGATAAGTGCATAATAAACTAGTACGGGATGCAAAAAGCCAACATCACTAGCCCCAAAAACTACAGCCACAACACTACGAACCAGAAACTCCAGAACCAAAGGAGCACTCCCCTATTACTACCGCCGCGCTCCCACCCCCTAACCCTCTATCCTAATCTGTTTCCTCCACACCTTTCTATTAAGGGTCATGTCCTCTGTAAGCTGTAATTGCTCCATATCATGCCTAATCACCTTCCTCCAATTTTTCTTCGGTCTACCTCTAGCTTGCCTAAAACCATCCATAGCCAGAGTCTAACACCTCCGCACTGGAGCATTAGGGCCCCTCCTCATCACATGCCCGAACTAACGTAGCCTCACTTCTCGCAACTTATACTCTATCGAGGCAACTCTCACCTTCTTCCGAATAATCTCATTCCTCACCCTATCTTTCCTGGTATGTCCACACATCCATCGCAATATTCGCATCTCTGCCACCTTTACGTTTTGGATGTGGGAGTTCTTAACTAGCCAACACTCCGCTCCATACAACATAGTCGTTTGGACTACCACTCTGTAGAACTTACCTTTAAGCTTCGGGGGCACCTTCTTATCACAAAGGACTCCCGAAGCGATCTTCCACTTCAACCACCCTGCCCCAATACGATGCGTGACATCCTCGTCAATCTCACCATTACCTGTTTTATGAAATTATCTCAATAATTGTTTCTTTTAAATTAATGAAGATCAACGTACTGGTTGTAGGTAGAATTATTCTTTAACAATCACAATTATTGTCCTCAATTTGATAAGACCTCTTGCTACTTGGGAAAGAACATTCTGGAAAAAGAACAATGGGATTTCATTATTGTAGAGTTTGAGCTCCAGGTGTCTCATTGAAGGCTCTATGGGCACGACGTCGATTTTTAATTCCCCCCACTCTTTTGCCTTCTTCTCTCCATTTGAAACTAAGGTCTATGGCACTTCACTGCTCGGAGTAGTGAAGAAATAAAGAGATCTATCATTTTTTTTCTTCGACTTCAACATCATTCTTCCTGATAAGTTTTTCTTTACGTCCACTGTATTACTCAAGTTTTGGTTTCATTAGCTTTTCGGTGTTGGGATCTTTTGTTCCGATGAATTTTGTTGGCGGCCTTTGTTTTCTAAAAATTGGGCAACTTTTGCTGCCGAATTTTGATTGTGGGTTTTTCCTTTGGAGTGTTACTTAGCTTTTACTGCTAAATTTTGTGGGTGATTTGGGTTTTAAGTAGCTTTTACAGTTGAATTTTGACGCTTTGGCTTTGGAAGTCTTGCCTGTTGCTAGATAACTCTTATGATTTTTTTCAGAGTACCCTTACAGTTTGACGAGCAACAAGGTTTGTAGACTCTCCAGAGGGATTTGCCTGTAAGTACGTTATTTTACGCTTGCACTGTTGCTTCCTTTTTCTTTCAACGATGAAAATTGTAGATGAACATATTTGGAAAGTTCTGTGGCATGTATGATGTAACAACAAAAAGTAAATTGCTACAAAATAATTGAACATACAACAAATGTTCCGTAAAGATTTTCAATCCTAATGTCTCCTCCATATACAAGAAAGCTCTTTAATTGGCAGTTTCTCCTGATTTGACATCAAAAGATTGGTATAAGCTCCTGTAATACCTCGAAGATTTCTAGCAAATTTCGTCCCAAGAATGCTTAGTATTAGCTTCTAAAGTGAATGATAATTATTCTATGAGGAATTTTCAAGATTTTCACTTTTTGTCATGTGAAAAATTCAATAAGCTTTCTATCAATATATGATTCGCTTAAATCTGATAATCGGGTAAGAAGTTATGACTATTTCAAGTTTCCGTCGTAAAACAGCACCATATTAGTCAGTGGCGCGCCACGCCACAAGAGGAAATGGCATTTGGCAATTTCCAGTAGGTGTCTGCGATTATGGCGCGTCGCGTCAGCACTCAAATTCAGAATTATCCTTTTTCCAGTGTTTTAGCGCGATTTCCCCCGCGTCGCGCCAAAGTTCCAGGTCATGAAGGAAGAGGCAACGCGATGGCTCTGCGTCGCGCCATCCCTCAATTTCCCAATTGTCAATTTCTAGTGACAGCGCGATAACGCTGCGTCGCGCCAGGGGTCCAGTTCAGGAAAATTTTACTGAAATTAAATGACGCGTTTAGGGTTAAAAGGGTCAATTTCCTACTCATATTTAAACCCAATAACACGTGATTTAGCCATTCTTGACCCAAAACATACTATTTTCTCTCAAGTTCTCTCAAGAACAAGCTAGGGTTTCATAGAAGATCCAATTTCAAGAAAGTTTCACCGTCAATCTTCACGAAACCACGAACTAAGGTATGCGTAGTGTTCATTCATGGAATCCTTTCGTCCATGAAGCCCAAGAATCTCTTTTCTAAGTTTAAGCTTATGGATTTCTTTATGAATTTCATGTTGGGTTAGTTTTGTTTATGTTGAGAATGATCAATTGAATTTAAATCCATGTTGGGTGATCAATTTTATGTGGAATTGATTTGTATAGATGTATATTCATGTGAACCTATGAATAAACCCTAGGATGATGAAATTAGAGATGAATCATAATGATTAATTGTTGTATAAAGTTGTCTACATGTGTTATGCCTACCATGTGTTTGATTAAATGTCTAGATGAAGGAACAATCCCCAACTAGTATGATATCATGAAATCCCCATGTATGTACAAGTTATGCCTATCACATGTTTTGATGGAGTGCTTCTATAAATGTATTATGGATTATGATGTTAGTTATATGTTCAAGTAAGTTATGCTTGGTCAGTTACATTCCATCGAGTCCTGGGGGTACTTGTACCCGAAACATTAGTTGTGTACCTAGAGCCATGTCATGTTTTCATGATACTCTCAGTCAAGCTATGAATCCTTAGACTTCAGATAGTCTTATGACTCAAGAAAAATCTCCATGATCTCATGACTCAGTCAGTTGTCAGATATCAGTAGTATTCAGCCAGTCAATGGAACTTAGTAACTCAGCTCATGTTCAGTTCAGTAAATCATGTTCAGTGTCCATTCAGATAGGAGTAGGAATTAGCACCGAGTGAACCCAAGGATGGGGACACATACTATCAGATGAGGATGTGATCCTTAGAAGTCATCTTTGCGTTCCAGAATTATGTAGCCAGCATAGGTTGAGACATTAACACTGTCCGATGAGGGTTGATGAGGTGGATAAGCACTGTCAGATAAGGGCTTGGTATTGACACCTTTCCAATTAGAGTTACAGATTGGACCCTAACTCAGACATAATGGCGTATCAGGGGCATGTCGGTTAAATACTACCTCCCACAGTCTCAGTATCAATCTCAGTAAAAGAACTCAGATAGTTCTTCAGAATTCAAGGCTGTCAGATACAATCAACTCAGACACAGTACGAAACTCAAATAGTTCCATCAGATTCAGGACTGTCAGATACAGTCACCCATGTTATCAGTTACATTCAGATACAACTATTTATGCTATCAGTTATTAGTATGTCATGTCATCAGTATTCAGATTCAGTAATCACGATATCACAGTGTCAATTACAGTTATGTATTTATGTGTGCATTCTCGCATTCATGTTAGACAGTCAGCTAGCATTATTCATGCATGTTAACCCTTGCATTAGCCTACCACACATGTATACTCAATACATTTCATTGTACTGACGCATTTACGCTATGGTGCTTTCTTTTTATGTTACACCATAGGTTCAGAGACACGAGTTCCAGATCAACAGTAGATTCTAGTCTCAGCAGTCAGAATAGAAGTGAGTCCTCATCCTTTGAGGACATGATTATTTTGCCACTATTTCATTGATTAGTTATCAGTTGGAGTTAGTTGGGGACATGTCCCATCAACTCCTTATTCAGATTATTCAGACAGTAGAGACTTTCAGACTAGATGCAGACTATTGTGTTTCAGACTTCAGTGTTTACAGATTTTTTTTGGGTATTGTATTACCCCACAGATGTTATATCATTCAGATTATGTCCAGTATTGAACTTTTTGGCCTTTCAGTACATGTTTCCGCATTATTATGTCATATTATGCAGTGTACACATACAAATATCAGTCATGGGTTGGCTTGTGGTCCTTCAGGGTCATAAGCACCGTGTAGCGTTCCGGTTCAACAAATTGGGGCGTTACAGCTCCTTATACAAGAACGCTCCTTAATTGACAGTTTCTCCTAATTTTGACATCAAAAGATTGGTATAAGCTATATTAGCTCGCTGATTCCCATTCATGTCAGGTGATTTTCCTTGGTGTTAACTATCAGCAAGTGACAGTGAAGGTAGAGCAAAATGACTGGAAGTATGCGACTAATACGTGAGTTCTGTGATCTCTTGGTTTTATCGGAGAAAGCCTCAAAGACCAAAGTTTTAAGTTTGTGGTTCCGGTTGGACGTCTTGTCAATGAACTTGATAAATATTTTGCTTCGATATCTTACGCATCTTGATATGCTAAATTGAACAACTTTGAGGATAAATTTAATGCTTATTTTGGTATCTCATGAATATTTAATTTAATATATGTATTGCGGTATCAGGTAGTTCACATGTAAATGGTCATGAAAATGCAACAGCAAAGCACCACAGGTGATGAAGGAGTGGTGGTATTTCGAAACAAACCATTTAGTGGTAATGAATTTGGAGAGGGCGGGGGCGATACACATCAAAAGTTTACTACTTGCAGAGGTAACTTGAGTTCAAATTTTATTAATAAGTTATGTTTATTATTGCAATATTCTGTCTTGAATTAATTGAGTCAGCAGTTATTGTAAGTTAAGTACTTTGGAGTTTGGAGATGGTTGTTCTGTCATAAGAAACCTATTTACTGGTTATTGTGGAGGCATAATCTTAAAATTTAATTTTTATGGGGTAAAAAGTAGCTATAGAAGCTTTTTAAATTTTTATGAGGTAAAAGGTAGCGATAGAAGCTTTTTCTTGATAGTCATGGTGTCCGGTCCAGCTCATGATGCACTTCAACTAATCCCGAGGGATACCTGCCACCTCCCATCTGCAACCTCAGGTACCAGGTAAATCTGTCCACCAAGTTAGGATAAATGGGAAGAAATCACCTGTTAATTTTTTGCTCCAGTACTCTTTGTGAAGTCATATGAAGATAATTTTGCATGCAAGATGATTTTGGTTAGGATGTGATGCAGACCTTAAACCCGAGATTCCTGTACTCTTCTCGGAGTAGATAGATTTTTGGGGTTTTCGTTTTTCCCCAGTTAAATTGATGTCAAAGTAAGCATTTTGGTATTTTATTCAGTCACTGAGTTAATGGTTAAGACATCATATATTTCTAGTGTTCCATGAGGTTGTTCCTTGGAATAAGCAACTATTTCGTAGTATGAAGAAGATTATCCGTAAATGCTGATTTTTTGTTAGTTCGAACCGATAATTAAACTTTAAGAATGGATGCTCCACTGAAGAAACCTCAAGATAATGGACAGAAAACCTTAAATCAGATGACCTTTTGGCTAACAGGCTAAAAAACTGGGAGTGTCAACACAGATATAGAGAAAGGAAACGTGTTAAAGCTGATACAATGAAGGTGTTGGGCGCAAACCAACTAGCTTCATTATCGGTGGAGGTGCCTGTAATTGTTGCTGCTCAGGATAGTGCACAGCCAGTGAATGCTGCTCCTCTGGACTCTTCGGCTTCAGTAACAGTCACTCCGCTGGACTCCTGAATGTTGCTCCTCTGGATTCTTTGTTTCCTGTAAAAGTGGACTCTTCAATGCAGTGAATGTCGCTCCCCGGGCATATGTAATGCCAGTAGATGTTGCTTCTGCAGAATATGTGATGACAGTGCGTCCAAAATGCCCATGCAGTGAGACAAAATGAAGCTTGTACTAATGGTACAGTTTTACCAGAGTTAGCTTCAACTGGTGGAAGTATCAGCTTATCCCGAGTTGAACAGTCAGATGTAGCTTTGGGTGATGTTCTTGCTTCACCTATGACTGCATCAGAAAATAAAGGAACACCCAAATCTATTCCCAGCAGGAGAAATTGGAAAACGAAAACAGAGGCAAGAAATAAGATCTGAAATCGTAATGGGAATTTTGTTAGTATTTTTTTGGTGGGTTTTGTTTGTAACTGTCAGTTTTTGTATGGCACAGTTAGAACTAGATCAGAGTTTTTTGGGTTTAAATCTAATTTTAACATAAAAGTTGAAAGCGTGCGTCATTTGTCTTGATCTTTTATCTCCATGGTCACTGTTGTTGGGCTCATTTCAGTGAAAAAGAGTGAAAACAAGATGTGTTTGGGCGTAAAAATTTTAAATACAATTTTATAATTGTATTTAAAAAAGTGAAAATAAGTTTTATCTATTTTCACTTTTTTTACTCATATTTCTCTCACAAAAATTTAAAAATAACTTTAATTTATATTGATGGTCAAGCATAACATCAACTCCAAAAAATTATGATTTTCATGACCAAATGAAATCTTAAAAAGTGTTTTAAAAAAGATAAAAATTAATTAAGAAAAGCAATAAGTGAGAAGCTGGCACCCTAACTTTTTACCTTTTAATTTTTTTTTTTATGTTTGACCAAAACATTTATCTTTTTATCCCAAATATATATTTCCTGAATTCTAATAATATTTTGAACTTGTAGCCCTTAAATATATAATTTTTCTTTCTTTTTCTCGTTGACGCCTTTCTTCGTTTCTTCCCTCTAGTTTTCTCTTCATCTTTCTCTTTTGTTTTCAGCGAATCCATCATTACATCGGAAATTCGCTCAAAAAAATTATTTTAGAATTAAAAATTATAAATAATTCACCTTATTTATGATGTTAACAACTTTAAGAATATTTAAGTTATTTTTAACAACAAAAAAATGCTTAACATCACCTGTTTACCAAACATATCAACATTTCTTTTTTAATTTCACACTTTTATCTAAATACTTATCTGCTTAATTTATAAATATTTATTTTAAGCCTAAAAAACTATTTTTTAAATCTCTCCAAAGGGCTCTTACTAATTTTCTTATTTGATTAGGTAGAAACTTTTGTGATCCTTTAATTTTGGTTGATAATTCTCATCGTTTTCTATCTCTTTATCACTCCCATTTTGTATTTACTACATTTGTTGATTTTTTTGTATGATTAGATGGAAATTTTTGTGATTTGTCAATTTTGATTGACAGGCAATTCTCATTGTTTTCTAATTTCTACCTCTTATCAACTCCCATTTTGTATTTACAAATTTTCTTGATATTTTTTTTTATAACATAAAATTTTTTGTGATCTGTTAATTTTGGCTGAATAATTTTAATTTTCTATATAAATTATATATGTATTAAATTATAATTAAATTTTATTTCATATTTATAACTTTAAATTATTATTTCTAATACTCCTTTCATTTATTTTGACTTGACACACCATTAAAAAAAATAATTGATATGATTATTTTACTCCTCTATCTTCTATTAATTAATGCTTAATATTAACTATTGAAACGTAATTGGAGAATTTTATCAAATTCTAATTAAATATAATTCTACTCTGACTTTCAATTATTATTTTAATAGTATAAAACGGCTACAATTTGCCAATTCTTTTCACGTTTTTTTGGTTTAACATTTAATTCACTAAGTAGGGTCCATGTTCCCACCTAAATCCTAGAAACTGAAATTTCATCCGCCAAATCCCAAACCCCATTCTTCTTCAACATTGACATTTGACACGAATGGTATACTACATTTAGCGGGAATTTGGATTAAAAAGGACAAAAAAGTTATCTAATTAAGTGGAAGTTCTTTAAATTTTTTAATTAAGTGGGAGGGATAATTTTTTTTTGAGTTTTTTTTTTTTGAAGTTTTTTTCATCCCAATAACTAGTTTCAATTGTAGAATAACTTTGATAATTGTTCAACAACTTTACAAAGTTGTTCAACAACTACCAAAGTTGAACAACTAAGCACAGTTATTCGACAACTGCACGAATAACCGAGCATATTAATGCAATCACAAGAAAAAAGAGGTCGAAGACATAACTCAAATCTCGATACCGAATCAATGACTAGTTTGTCATAAACTAACCATAATAATGATCATAACAATGATAATAATAATATCAATAATAACGTAAATAATCGACTACTCCGGACAATCAAATACCTAGTCGAGCATATGCGTACCCTCACCACCCCATGATCACAAGGTTCAATCAACATACAACGAACAACTAAGCGTAGTTATTTCACAACTACCACAAGTTGTTCAGCAACTGCGTAAAGTTATTCAGACAACTAATGTAGTTGTCCAACAACTATCCAATTGTTCAAAAAGATTTAATTTTTTTTAATAAATTTGTGGACCCACTTATCCCCGTTTTCTTTATTGGACATTGGAAGGGTTGTTGACTTATTTTTCTCATATTTACTACTACTATTTAATGAATTAGTCTCCATTTTTTTCAAAGCTCAAATGCCTTAATGAAAACTCTAGCTATTTCTCACCACCTACCGGTTCACTCCGGTCACCGGTCCAACATTTTCTCCGGTCACCAGGCAGCGGTCTGTTCATCAGCCACTTCGTTGTCTTTTTCCAACTCCTCCCGTGTATCTGCTGCTGCTCGTTTTCGGATTCTCAAATGCTCCGCCATCGTTTCTCCTCCTTCATTAGGTACTAAAACATCTGCAGCCTGTTTAATTTATAAACTTTCTTTTTTATAACCATGGTGTCTGGCTAGCTCTTATGCACCTCAACTAAATTTAGGGATACCTGTCACCTCCCTCCAGAGGTGGATCCAGGATTTGAATGTTGTGAGTGCTCACTTGAATTTGGTTTCATTTGAATTGTAATTAAATCAGATTTATAATATTTTTAATTGTGTGGTTACTTACTATGTCACATGAGCAAATTAAGTAATGACATGTTAAATCCCTCAGATTGAATTTGTTTTGTAAATTAGGGTAAATAGTGTACACCAAAGTGACCTATTTGCGTTGCTTTGAACCCATGTCACTTTAGGCATCAAGGTGCTTTAGTTCCACACCAAAGCCAAAGCACCTAGTAGTCATTTGTGTCTATGTGTCAAGCACTCCGCACGGACCACGTGGGTCCGCCCCTGCCTCCCTCCAGCAGGTAACTTTGTCCCCCCTCCTCCTTCGAGCCGGGGTCCTATCGGAAACAACCTTTCTACTTCTTTAGAGTTAGAGGTATGGACTGCGTACATCTTACCCTCCCCAGACCTCACTATGTGGGAATACACTGGGTTTGTTGTTGTTGTTGTTGTTGGGACCGTTATTGTAGAATACGAATGCTTATGAGGACCCTAATATTTTTCATGTTGAAACATTACTACCTTCATTCCAATATAGTTGTCACGTCTCGTTTTTCTAGAATCAATGTGACTAATTTTCAGAGCTTAATTAGATTGGCATAATAATACATAAATCAGATTTTAATTAGATTGGCATAATAATACATAAACATGCCCTTTAACTTGAGCTCAAATCACATCTATGACCTCCAACTTTGGGTGTGCACAAGCACACTTAAACTTGTATAAAGTTGAACAAGTAGACACACACGTTCTATGTGGCATAATACACGTAGGATGCCATATAGGACAAGAATTGGCCACGTAGGACACCACATAGGACATATGTGTCTACTTGTTCGGCTTTATACAAGTTTAAGTGCCTACTTTTGTACACTCAAAGTTGGAGGTCATAGATGTGATCGTAGACCAGGTTAAAGGGCATGTTTATGTATTGTGCCAATTAGATTTGATTAATTCAATATTTTAAGTTTAAATTTAAAACTTGGATATTCAAAAACTATATTAAAGGCTCATTTGGTATGAGGGATAAGGGATAACTTACTTCAGGATTAATTTTAAGATCATTCATTCAAGTGCACCATTTAGCCTTCTTATAGCATGAGTGCTGGCTATGAGTGCCAGCGGATAGTATTATACCAATTTTAGAAAAATATATTTCTCGTTTTTGTTATTTTGATTACTGATTCCGAACACAATGACTATTTCTCTTGACCTGTTGCCTCATCTTTTTATTAGTATCATAACCTGGTGCTCCATTTCCTATTCTAATTGGGCAACTCTCTCAATTTTCTTTCATCTCGAGCCTTTTGAGCAATTCACGTGTTACTAATTAAGTTTATCTCATGTTTGGTTGAGATAAAATAGTAGGATAACTTATCCCAGGATTGTAGTGTTGTTTTTATCCCGCTTTGAGGTTGAGATAACAATCCTGAAATAACTAATCTTGGGGTAATTAGTATCGGTATATCTTGTTTCCCAACCAAAAGAGCCGTAAAAGTACTTTTAAGTTGCAGTTTTTTCTTATATCAATATGATGGAAAAGTACATCTTAAGTTATTGGTCAAATTTCATATTGCTTGACTCTAAAAAGGAAACTATGACGAATAAAAAGGATCGAAAGGAGTATGGTTTAGGCTTGACACAATTACAACTGCATAAGTTTTTAAAACAATAATCCTTTTTTGTATTTTGCTGGTACTGATCTACTGATTATCTTTTGCATCACTTTGCAATTCACATATAAATGAACTTTTTCTAATTTAAGTTTCAAGTATTATTTGCAAATGTTGACTGTGTGGTAATTATTGATCTTGTAATGACGGGTGAGATTTTTGGATGGATGCACTAACTTACATTAGAATCTTTTTGTGGGGATTCTATAAACAAAAACAACATACCCAGTATATTCCCACAAAGTGGGGCTGGGAAGGTAGAGTTTATGCAGTCCATGCCATTACCCTGGAGGTGTAGAGAGGATGTTTCTGCTAGACCCTTGGCTCAAGACATTTCGTGGAGATTCTATAATGAAGTTCAATTTATTTTTCGAACAGTGAAGTTCAATGCTATAAAACTATTGTAGTCAACCAACTGAGCTACTGAAATTCCGTTGGACATAAAGTTTATACATTTAGAAGCTAGACAAAAACTACTATGAGTCGTAATAGTTAACAATTCAAAACACTTACAAGGTATTTGAAAAAGTTATGCGCAAGAATATATATCTTTGACTATCCAAATAGTAACTAGGACAAACAAATTGAAACGTACGGAGTATAATTTTCAAAGTTTTGGTTATTGATTTAGTTTACCCACCTTCATTTGGTGACCTCTACGCCCCTTTAATTCAGAGATGGTTCTAGAATATTAGTTCAGCGAGTTCAGAGCTCTGTTGCAATGGTTACTCAACTTTTTTAAACAAATCTTCAACTGTATAGTTGATTTTAAATGTACCAAAATTATAAGTCACTTGTCTGCACCCATTGTGTTTACTTCTTCTCTGGAACTTTAACATTATTGTTATATATTTTTTCTTCAAAAGGTCGTACTTTCAACTATTATATAGTTTGGATTTCCTTACCTAGGACCTAGGGCAGAGCTAGTGTGTACTTTCAATACCTGTATTTATCATAAGAAATTCATTTAGTATGTACAAATCATAATGTAGAACTCAGTAACTCAAAAGATCTAAAATCCCAAACCCATAAGCTTCAAATCCTGGCTTTGCCTCTACCTAGGACCCACTATACCCTCTATTGCCATTTAATTCAGAGGTGTATCTATGATTTTAGTCCGTAGGTGCAGATTACTGTTGCATTCCTTACTCCACTTGAACTTGTCATTGAATGCGTAAAATACTAAGTTGCCTTCCCTCTCCTCTTAGTATGAGTGCACCACTTTTGATATTGTTCAGGCAAGGAGCTTACATAAAAAATTCAGCAGTATATGACTATATGTTGATCAACTCAAGGAGATTTGTTGTATTGCCACTGCCGTCAATAGAGTATATCTATCACAAAATTTGCTTAGCATTAATTTCATGATGGTAACTTTTGGATGCTTTATGGTTCTGAGATGGTTTAGTTTGTGTAGTGGATGATTCAGTGAAGTTCAAGGAGGCTGCCAAGCATGGGAATTTGATTCCCCTCTACAGGTCTATATTCTCTGATCACTTAACTCCAGTCCTCGCTTACCGCTGTTTGGTGAAGGAAGATGATAGGGAAGCTCCGAGCTTCTTGTTCGAGTCTGTAGAACCTGGTTTGAAAGTTTCTAATGTTGTAAGCTCCTTGTTCTACCTCCGTTTAGTTCCTTGATTGAAACTGGCATACTCCAACAGAAATTATATTGCTCTGTCCTCAAATGAATGATAGGTTTGAAATGAAATTTAAACATTAGAAACCACGTATAAGTACTATAACTCACAACTTTTGTAGTTAAAAACAGTTTAAATTGTTTCAGTTGCAAAATCTACAAAGAAGAATTGCTTTTGCCCAAAATAAAAATACTGAAGTCTCTTCATGAAGGAGGGAGTATTGACATTCACAAAGAGCATATGGGGAATTATTCATGTTTTTTATTTTCATTACCTGCACTATCCTGCATCGGCATGATTCTGAATAATCAAAGAAGTTACTTGCTCGGTTACACCTTGTTGTGTTTGTTGATGAGTTAATTATTCTAGGGTCGATACAGTGTGATTGGGGCTCAACCGACAATGGAAATTGTTGCAAAAGAGAACATGGTGACAATTATGGATCACCTTGAAGGAAGCAGAACTGAGGAATTTGTGGAAGATCCAATGATCATTCCTCGTAAGATTATGGAAAAATGGAAACCTCAATGCATAGATGAGCTTCCTGAAGCATTTTGTGGTAATAAATTACACTTCTTATTTGCTTGAATACTTATCTAGCTTGGTATCACCTGAATTTACTGTGGTCTGTGTAGATAAGCACTTGGGGTTCAATGTCAATTATCTGCGTCATATGAATAGAAAAACATCATGTTAAACTTCCGTTTGGCAATTTAAAAGTTTTTCAGCAAGCTGTTCTGATTTTTGTTGTTTAATTCTGCCCAATTGCTAAATGTCTTATTCTTATGGCGCACACCTGCTTTTTTAAGTGTCTTCGTTATCCAGCTTCTAGTTATTGCTTGGTTGGCTTGCTTCAATTTAAATTTTGATTTTTGTCTAATGGATGGCATGTAGGCTGCAGTTGTTTATCTTAATTCCCAGATATGTGATATGTCATAGTTGGTTTTTGGTGTATTACTGGAAGTTTGCCCATGCTTTGCATGGCTTCGGTTTTGGTTTATAACTGGAGATTGGCCTGCTTTGTGCATCATCTTTTTTACCTGTTTTTGTTTTATAGTTGATACTTTTTACATGTGTCATGCCCATTATTACAATTTTTTTCTCAACATTAAAGTCAAAGAAGTAATCCAATTATCGTACAACCTAGGGAAGAAATTTAATCACTAAAAGCTGAATGATTTTTTTCTGCTTATAATAGTATTAATTATAGTTTACTTGTTGAGATGTTATCATGACAAAGTTTTATAGCATTAAATTAAACAGTAGTATAGTGCACCCATTCTATTGAAATCCTGGATATGCCTCCGCTTCTTTGATGTATAATTCTTTTATGTGCCTACAGGCTACATGATACTCCGTAAGATCTTTACCTTTTCCATTAAAGAAAAGGAAAAGATACAATCTATAAAAAATAAAAATAATTTAAAAATAATTTGTTTATTAGTTATTGCCACAGTAATTCAAGAGACATTTAAATGGTTCTGATTTCCCACAACATGAAGCAGAAAGAAGTGATGTGAAAGGGAAACCCTTTGTAAATGAAATCCCATTTAAAGCAGAGATTTAAATGGTTCTATTAGCAACTCTAATTTGTAGTGGGAGAATGGAAGAGAAAGAGTGAGGAAGAGAACTGTCTTACTAATTTATACAATCAATTTAAGGAGTGTAATTATTGAAAATTATGCTAGTGTCTTATATTCTGAAAAATCTAGAATAAATTAAGATACCATGTCAACAAAAGTTGGAAAGAAGGAATAATGAAGGGAGATTATGTCTTGGATAAGACTAGGCCAAAAGGTCTCAGAGTCAGTATATGATAATTGATACCTCTATACACAGATTTCATCTGATAAGAGAGTGAAACTTAACTATACCTAATGCTGTAGTTTTTCCTTTGCAGGAGGTTGGGTTGGTTACTTCTCATATGATACCGTGCGTTACGTAGAGAAAAAGAAGCTTCCTTTCTCAAATGCTCCCATGGATGATAGGAACCTTCCTGATCTTCATCTAGGTCTTTATGATGATGTAATTGTGTTCGATCATGTGAAAAAGGTAGTTTAATTTCAGTCTCCAACGAACGCTAATTTTATGTTGTTTCCAGATTTACATTATTCTTATTTTTATAGGGCGTATCCAGTTCATGAACATATGCTTTACCTCTCATTGAAGTGCTTCCATATTAGCACTTTGATTTTACTTTTGTCCTTGGGTAGATTTCTTCAATTTGTCATGCATATTCAGCCATTCATTATGGATTGTTCTCTTTATTTATTTATTTTTGAATTTTTTGGATTAGAATATATAAATTTGAGGTTTTAGTATCCCACATCGGTGGTGGATGTGGCAATTTGTCTTCTTATAAAGCCTTGGACAATCCTCATCCTATGAGCTTGCTTTTGAAGTTGAGTTATGCCCGAGATCTATTTCTTAACATGGTATCAAGCTAGATCTTTTACATTCTTTGTTTACCCAATGTTTGGTACCCATTTATATTGCCACGCTTCAGATGTCCTGTTCTAGTTGCTAGGAGGGGATGTTAACTGTCTCACATTGTTATAGGAAATGGGTTATTGTTGGGCAATCCTCAGTCTTTGAACTAGCTTTTAGAGTTGAATTAGGCCTAAGATGCGTTTATTTACATGATTATTTTCATGATCAACTTCTAGTAGTTAGTGTTTCTGAATCATCATTTTTTGCATCAAAATGCACATTGTCTACTAACAACAATAACATATCCAGTGTAGTCCCACAAGTGGAGTTTGAAGAGGATAGGATGGACATAGACCTTACCCCTGCTTTCGTGGAGAAAAAGCACTTTGTTTAGTAACAACAACAACAACAACAACAAACCCAGTGTATTCCCACCTAGTGGGGTCTGGGGGGGTAAGATGTACGCAGTCCATACCTCTACCTCTGATGAAGTAGAAAGGCTGTTTCCGATAGACCCTCGGCTCAAGGCACGAGATACCACACAAACACATAGTGCAGCACAGAAGCAGATTACATAACACAAATACGGCACCCATAAGTAATATAAAGCAGAGGAAAGCAGGGGAAAGCACACAGATTCGTAATACAACATGAAACACGGAACACGGAATCATGACAAGAATAAAACCCCCACCAAGTAATTCCCTACACTAGCGACCCGAACTGGCCCTAATCCTCTGCCGTAATTCGCGTCCTCCAGACCTTCCTATCTAGGGTCATGTCCTCGGTGAGCTGTAACTGTACCATGTCCCGCCTAACCACCTCACCCTAGTACTTCTTCGGCCTACCCCTACCCCGCCTAAAACCATCCAACGCTAGCCTCTCACACCTACGGACCGGGGCATCCATGCCCCTCCTCTTCACGTGTCCGAACCATCTCAATCGAAAAAGCACTTTGTTTAGTAATTAATGAAAAACCAGTTTGAATTAGTTCTTGGAATGGTCAATATTTGCAGCTGATAAGTATCATTCTCTGTATTTTGTATTATGGTCCATTACTTAAATTTCTGCTTGATACCAGACAGCATTTGTCATACATTGGGTGCGGTTAGATCGGTTTGCTTCAGCAGAGGAGGCATACAATGATGGTACAACCAGATTAGAAGCATTGGTGTCTAGGGTACATGATATTGTGCCGTAAGTTTGATGTCACTTCCTCTTCCAAAAATAATTACCTTATTGCTGCTCCTTTTCTCTCATTCGTTTCTTCTTTTAGTCCTAAGTTGGCTTCAGGGTCGATAAAACTTCATACTAGCCACTTTAGTACTTCATTGAAAAAGTCGACCATGACAAGTGAAGACTACCAGAAGGCTGTTTTAAAGGCCAAGGAGCATATTCTGGCTGGGGACATTTTCCAAATTGTTCTTAGTCAACGTTTTGAAAGACGAACATTTGCAGATCCATTTGAAGTATACAGAGCACTAAGAATTGTAAATCCAAGTCCTTATATGACTTATCTACAGGTATGCCTGTTTTCCTCGAAACTTTGAATCTTCAAATTCTATTTTCTTCGTTCTCTCACAAAGGATATGTTCTGATCAGGCTAGGGGATGTATTCTTGTTGCTTCGAGTCCAGAAATTCTTACTCGAGTGAAGAAGGTAAATCAAGTGACATTCTCCATTTTAATTTGCAGATTGCATGTTGATTTCACCCCCCAATTTTTTTCTTAATTTTGTCTAGCATGAACTACTTCGCTAATAATCTGAAACCGTCCTTTTTTTGTCCAGAAAACAGTTACCAATCGGCCTCTTGCAGGGACTATTAGAAGAGGTAAGACACCTGAGGAGGATTATATGTTGGAAAATCAACTTTTGCATGATGAGAAACAGTGTGCAGAGCACATAATGCTGGTCGACTTGGGAAGAAATGATGTTGGAAAGGTTAACACTCCTAATTTTCCTTTTTATTTTCTCTCAATAGATAAATGGAGTTTTGCATTATTAGAGGTGTGGTATATGATCTATATGCCGAGATTCGATAAATCTACTTCTGGACTTGTAATTGGACAGCTGAAAAAAATTGCCCATGTTGTTGATTGTACTTTTCATCTTATTGGTTTGTTGCTATTTTGATTTCTTCCGGCTTCCTCTGGTCTACAGTCTACATTGACCTTTATTATGGAGCATATGTTAAGGTTGTCAGTATGTTATGATCTTGTACTTGTTTTGTACTAAGTTGATCAAAATCCTTCACTGATGGTGCCGCACCTATGTCAGCAAGACGTGGGTGTTGGATCTGTACCGGATCAGGTCAATTGATTTTGGGTAATTTGACCAAAATTGATATAGAAATTCAAGACAGATACAAAGGTTTTGGAAATCAAAACAAAAGATAGGGTGAAATCATATTTAAGGCATATGCTTTTTTTAGAAAAGATATTGGTATTAAAAATTCAGCAATCAGAAGGTGCTTTATAGATCTTTACACGTCAACATCAGCATAAACTTACTTTGGAAATCCTCTGGTGTTGTATGTTTCCTTTTGCTCCTATATTGAACTTGCTTCTTTCCATGCAACTCGTTAATACTCAGGTGCATAATGATAACATGCCAGTCAAATGTTGAGATGTGCATTTAAAAGAATAGGAAATTAATAGACATCTTGCTTGTTGAGTGAGTGGAGATTCTATGTGGCTTTCAGATGCTACCATCTGTGGCAATTAATTCTCCTCTTGGCACGTGCTGTTAAACTTAGCTATTGTACAGTTGTTTATGCAATTCATCCTACTTTTAGGTGCGGGCATTGTTGCTCACTGAACTTCTATTTGTTTGAATTGTTAGGTTCCTATTGAATTTTGTTTGTTAGACAACTTTTGACATTTTTTTGATAATTTTTTTTTTTTATAAAGAGAAGTTATCTAACAAATAAAATTTAATAGGGACCTAGCAATTCAAATAGATAGAAGTTCAGTGAGCAACAATCATCACATCTTTGACCAACTTCGTAAGCATTATTAGAATCCTTGTAAGCATTTTTATTGAAGCTGTTTTTCACTGCAATCTGCTTTGACTAACTTCTGTTCGTAATTCAGGTCTCTAAACCTGGTTCGGTGAAAGTTGAGAAACTAATGAACATTGAACGCTATTCCCATGTCATGCACATCAGCTCCACGGTGAGTTCTTCTCATATGAGTTGGGTTTAGTTATAGCTATGCCTTTACATGGGTTGGGGATCTACATGTTACTAGCACTAAGGTATGTTCCCCCAGTGCAACAAAGTTTGATTCATGATAGATGCCAGTTACAAATAGTAACATCTTGTTCTTATATTTTATATTACTTTCTTTCTGACACATTTCAGTGGTTAGAGAATCATCGTTTAATCATTTGTCTGGCTTGTTACAAGGTTTTGTTTTTTTTCAAAATTTGCAGGTTACTGGAGAGCTACTCGACCATTTGACTAGCTGGGATGCGCTGCGTGCAGCCCTTCCTGTTGGAACCGTTAGTGGAGCGCCTAAGGTTTTACAATCATCTTGTACTTTTTAACAAAAATTTATTATATGAAAAATCAGTGTCTTGAGTATGGGGTGCTTTCTGCTGCCCTATTATGATAATTTTTGGTGAGTGGCCAAGCTGATGCTCCTAGTCTTTGGAAGTATGATTTTTCCACTTCACTGAATTTGATCAGTTGGTGGAGATATTGATTATCCTGAATGGAAAGTTTACGCATATGCTCTCTTTTGCCTCAAGTATTAACAAGTGAACCACTTATTACTGTCTGGAAGCTAAAGAGGGGTGAAGGGTGGAAGCCAATATCGGTATTGCATGTGTTTTTAAGGTCAATCCATCTGAAACTTGAAAGAATTATTGATGTGCTCTGAGGTGTTTCGTGAAGGAATTTATAGTTTATATAGTTTTAAATGTTAGCATGTTTATGAAGGGAGGCTCAAATAATTTATGCCCCTTGCTTGATATAGGTGAAAGCCATGGAGTTAATTGATCAGCTGGAAGTCACAAGGCGTGGACCATACAGTGGCGGATTTGGAGGCATTTCGTTTATCGGAGAAATGGACATTGCCTTAGCTCTGAGAACCATTGTATTTCCGACTGGAATGCGTTATGACACCATGTACTCGTACAAGGATGCCGATAAACGACGAGATTGGGTTGCGCATCTCCAATCTGGAGCAGGTATAGTCGCTGATAGTGACCCTGCTGATGAGCAAAGGGAATGCGAAAATAAAGCTGCAGCTCTTGTTCGTGCCATTGATCTTGCAGAGTCCTCCTTTGTTGACAAGTAATAGACACAATCCTTCCGTCAGATGTTGTCTCGTCAATTATGTAGAAATGTTTGTTTTCAATATGGATAGTCCAAAGAGAAATAATAGACACAATTAAATATGATAAAGACGAGTAGAAAGAGAACTCAAAACATTGCTTGATTATTCCCTCAAACTACTGAAGTTCAATTATATGCGTGTATCCTCGAAAAAAAATCAACATACAATTTCGATATAATTAAAGAGGGAATGTAAATTAAACTATATACCATGTTTACATGTTCTAAATAATCCTATAGATCCATATCATCCAAACACTCCCTCTTAATGGTGCATGCAAATCGAATAAGTGTTGCTTTTAATATCATTTGCGTATAACCATGGTTTTTTTTTCCTAAACTAAAAAGCAATTCACA
The DNA here is from genome assembly GCF_002878395.1 of Capsicum annuum. Lineage (NCBI taxonomy): Eukaryota > Viridiplantae > Streptophyta > Magnoliopsida > Solanales > Solanaceae > Capsicum > Capsicum annuum. The sequence goes on along the minus strand of NC_061112.1, from coordinate 111,537,675 downwards.
TCAACTTCGAATCAATAGATTTCACAATAGGTTACAACTACAGTTATCAATGTTTGTTCTTCTTGTATTAAGTTTCCTTTTGAGTTCCAATGACAATGACAATGAAAACCACTAAGTCAAACACGGTAAGATATTGATGAAAAATCTAAGGGAGAACATGAAAATATTGATGCTCACTGGTGTAGCCGCCAAATAATTTATTTGATCTTTGATTGAAGAGGAAAGTCAAGATAAAATGACTATCAAATAGAATAGGATCTGAATCCTAGGGAGAAGATTTGTGTCTACAATAGAGATTAGGATTGTGAAAAAATTGAACCGATCAATAAATCAAACTGATAAAAATGTTATTGGTTTATTGTTATTGAGTTATTCGGTTAACGGTTTTTTAATGATTTTATAAAAAAAATTATTGAGTTATTGATTCGGTTCGATTTTTTCTTATCAGGTTATTGGATAAACCGATAACCCAATAAGAATATGTATATATATATATATGACTTATTAGATATTTCTCGTAATTTCTCTTTAATCTCTACAAATTAACAAACCTATTATTTAAATTATACAAACTCTTAATTTCTCCTAACAACATTTAGTTCAAACTTGAAGATTCTTGTAAATTAAAACACATTATGTAGGATTTTGTTTGCAACTAAGATTCAATTATTTTTCATGTTAGTTACTACTATTTCTACTTTATGAGTATTTTCTTATCGATTAAATCGAAAATAAAAAATCGAACCGTTAAGGACTGAAAATCGATAAACTGAAAATCGATAAAAAATATCTTATTGATTTAGTTATTGGTTTAACATATTTACAAACCGAAAATCAATAAACCGAACCGGTAATATGTAAAACCGAACCGACCGATGCACACCCCTAATACATATATACTTTTCCCTCCATTTTAATTTGCAAAAGTGAATTTTTTCAAAACATTCCACAATTCTTTTTTCCTCCATTTTAATTTGCAAAAGTGAATTTTTTCAAAACATTCCACAATTCCTTTTTCCACCATTTTAAGTTACAACAATGAATAATTGGTTTAAATAACTCCGTAACATATTTTTGCTTTGCTTCGAAGGTCTTTACAAAAAATCTTGAAACTATTCCTTAGGTCTTTACAAAAAAATCTTGAAATTATTCTTGAAACTATTCCTTAGGTATTTACAAAAAAATCTTAGAAACTATTCCTTAAATTTTATATCTTGTTTTTTGTTTTTATTTCAACTATGTTAATCCGTCGACGTAACATTTCATACGTCGACGTAACATTTCATACGCAAATACGAAGGTCTTGCAACCTCTATATACTAGTTCAACAAAACTAATTATGTTTGAGATGGCAAAAAAACTTTGTTACAAAAAACGTGTACAAAATCAAAAAAGGGTATTTTTGTAAACATTTTTTTTATAGAAATTATGTAAGAAATATTATTTCTAATACATCAAACCAAACAATATATAAGAAACAATATCGACATAACTAATACAAATATTACTAATACACTATTATATTCTGTATTGTTCTTATACACTCTACCAAACCACTCCTAAAGGCCGTATAGGGTTACCAACATACAAAATGGTCAAATACCAAACAGAAACCAACTGGATGAGAATTGAATTTCATAAATAAGAATTTCGAGCATTGCAGGCCTTTTTCTTCTAAAAAGGAACAAATCATTGACAGCACAAAATGACCTTCAAATTGGCAGCATCATATATCTACTACGTTTAGACCCAAACATAAAGAAAAGAAAAAACGGATCCTTTCTGCTCCAACAAACAGAAAAAGTAGGTAGGCTAATACATACAGAACATACACTGTCTCTATTCTCACAGAAATGTAAATGCTGATATAGGACAAAGCTTTTCGTACAACTGTAGCATCACAACAGAAACTGAGTAGGTTCACTTTCCACAACTGAATCCCTTGCACACTGAGAGAACAATGATGAGGATCAAAGCTATCAGGATACCTAACACTATCAGCTTGATCTTCATGTTTTGCAGCCACATTTTCCTCCGTATTTGTGTTCCCGTGTTCCTGAAGTCCTGTGCCTGTTACAATCACAGAAGCCACTCGCATTGGTGCTTGTACAGATAGCACAAACTTTTGCTATAGGGCAAAAGAAAACATGGCAACAACAGCCAGTGGAACTCCATAGAATATTGTTGGTAAACTACAACAAAATCTGCAGCTTAAAACTGAAGACAAGTAATGCTATAACAAAAGAAAAGTTTTTTTCCTTGACATATTATAACGAACAGATCAATTTGACAAGGATGCATCAAATTTCTTTAGATGTTAGGTGGATATTGCCAAACATCAAATAGGTAGCCTATCTATATAGCACTAGAACACATCTCATTACAGCATACAGAAGAGGCAAGCAAACAGGTAGCTTTTTTTACTTTTTATGCGTAAGTTGAGGAAGATATGAAAGCTAGTTTCACGTCACAGGGTTACGAAAACGACAGACTAATGATAGAATAAGGTAGGCAACAATCAAGCAAATCAAAGGCGACATCATCTCGTCAACATGCAAACCACTTCAGCCTATGGATAAAATTAGAATGCCATGCATCACAAAAAGCAAGTGCTTGATGAGCCACACCCTCAGTGAAGTTGGTACCCAACCCAGAATGAATTGAAGGACATCCAAAAGGAAGTTGGGTTGACCACTTGTAGCTCACTTACAAACCACATAGTAACATTAGCTAAGAGTAACCTTAAGTTAAAATTAACATGCAAAAAATAATACAGATATCCTATGAGGAAAGTGGTCAATACGAAGATTGAGCACCAGTAAACGTCAATCCCATTCCCAAATAGTAAGATAACAAGGAAAGCAAACTGTGAAGTAAAATTGAACCATCTGATTTAAATCGTTCTCAATAGAAGGATTTAAATGTAAGACTTAAAAATATATATATATAAAATTGATAACCTGGTGATGAAGGTTCTCTGTCTTATCAACAAGAAGCTCTATCTTTTCTCCACGGTCAAGAACCTAGAATTCCAAACAAAGATAACATACCCCATCAACTCTCATGATGTCTTCCAGTAGAGCTAAAAGCATAACATATGAAAGGAAAGAATTTGAAATGAGAAAAGCATTAGTCTTAACCACAATAATCATTTATCATACAGAATCAATGATTCCATAAGACAGAAATCCCTGAGGCAAGTGACGCGAAGTTCAAAACTTAGGTGGATATTGGGTCTGTCCCTCTACCTTCTCCTGAATGTCAGGCTTTTGCCCGCAATAGAGTTTTAACTCGTAAAGTGCGCCTAACCCAAATCAAACGTTGCGCTCTTACCACTGGACCAAAGCCCTGGGGGCAATAGCCAATATGTAACTTATGGATATTAATAATGGTTAATTGTTTCTGATATAGGAACCACTCCCCAAATAATTATAGACTCCATTTTTTTTTTTTGAGGAAAAACATATAGCCTTTCTTTTATGAAGTCAATCGAACATATGGGTAATACTGTCTTCTAGTTTATTGACCGACCTATCCCGTCCACAAGAACCTCTGTCTTCAACTTAAGAACTATGCAATTGTGAATATAAACACTTTTACTATGCGTTTGCAACTTTGATATGATAATCTTTTATATTATAACACTGTAATTGGTTAACAGGAGAAGACTACTACTTTCAATCTAATGTTTATATTCTTGTGATGCACCCTAAGTCTATGCAAGTGGACTAATTAATAAGATTGTTGTAGTTAATATTATGCAAGCTTCAATTCTAGCAAATGATGAAGATTTGAGAAATTCACTCTTCAATGACAGAGCTAGCCTGAGATCCCATTCTGATGTAATCACTTCCCCTTTGGTAGTAACTATTCCAAAAACTCCATAACTACAATTTTTGAGTAGGCAGTCATTTCTTTGCATGAATTGATCAACCTAAGCTCTAAAAAAATATTATTATTCTATGCAGAACAGCTTGAACTAAGAATGAAGTGCAGTGAGGTGGATTGGAGTGGAGTACAATATTAGCAACTACGTTTCAAATGCAAGCTAGTTAGGTCCAGCCATATGAACCCTCATTATTCATATCAAAGAAATTTACAAATTAACTCTGGATTGCTACGATTAGCAGAAGGAATCTTCAGAGTATTAAGAGAAATCACATAGTTACTCCAGGGATGTAAGGGTTCAATAACAATATCATATAAGAAAGTAAGAACTAAACAACCATCATGATAGATAAAGTGAGTAAACGAAGAATCATTAAGATCCCACTATCATTCTCCATCTATCAAGTAGGAAAATTTATAAACTACACTCACAAATTTAGTACATAACCTAAGTAACTCATTACGCCTATTTAACATCTAGAATACAAATTTTACTAAGGTCAATGTTTGTGAATTGCCCATTGCTACCAACATGCAAACAGAACGGCTGATGCCTTAGCTAATTATGCAGCTGATGGTCGACAAGATTCTTATTACTTTGTTGTTGACTCTCTTCCCCAAGATAAGAAAGAAGAATCAGCTCAATCTTGATATGTTAGATTTCATCATTCTGTCTAAGATTTTGCAGTGAGGGGACTGTTCCCTTCACTCAATTATTTAGCTATTCCTTTCGTAAATAGGGAATAGATATAATAACACTCTTAAATAGCTTTCTTGCATGTTCTTCTGCATTTTTTAAGGAGGAGGTTCTTCCTTCTAATTAGGACTTAGAAATTGGAGGTTGTTCAGCTTTAGGTATACAGTAGAGCTGGCAATATGGACCAGGCCCGTTGGGCCAGCCTAGGCCCACTTGTAATTTGATAGGGTTGAGCTAAGATTTTTACCGCCCGTTTAAGAACAAGACTTTTTAGCCTGACCCAAATAAGTCTGCCGGCCCGAAGGGCTTGAGCAATATGGGTTGGGCTCGCCTGTGGGCCAAATAAAAAATGATCAAAAATAAATTGGGAAAGGACACAAATGTCACTTCGCCAAAAATTATTTCCACAGAAATAGCCACTGATTTTGCAATTCCAAAAAGTAGCCATTTGGGCCTTTTTGTCGCTGTTACTGCCCTTTTTTTTTTTTCTTTTCCTTATTTTATTGTTTAATTTCTAATGTCAATATTTTTAGCATGTCGCACAATAATTATCCTTACAGGCACATTTTTCTTATTTCTTTAAGAGCATAAAGACACACATCTTATAACCTATACAATAATGATACCATTTCTACACATCATTTACAAAAAAAAATATATTCTATACAATAATTATATAGTTCTATACACATTTTATACCTTAGCTGCAATAATTATTTAGATACATGTTTTATATAGTTTCTATATACATCTTATATATATATATACATATTTTATACAGTTTCTACACACGTCATGTATATGTATATTATAAAGTTTCTATGCACATTCTATACAGTATATACACCATGTTGATACAGTCTTTGTACCATATAATACACTCTTATACCATATTAATACAGTCCCGACTAGCCATTTTTGAAATTAGTTTGGGCCGACTGGTCACTCCATGTCCAATAGCCCAAACATGGGCCATTTTTTTTTTAGAGCGAAACCCAAAAGAAAAAAATGAACAACCTTTTAAAAAGTGGACCGAAATGGCCCAAGAAGGAAGGGGAGGGCCAAAGTAGCCCAATGGCTATTAAATGGTAATAATTTGTCCGACTGACCATAATATGGCAAATTGGTCAAATGCTGGCCATTTGTTTTCAACATGGCCAGTGGATGTCCTTTAACCAAAATAAAATAGAGTATTAAGAATAACAAGTGGAGTCCAAACTCAAAATCTACTTAGACCATCATAGATATTTATTATTTTATAAAATATATAAATAATTGGAATACAATATACTAAATTCTTTAAGGTATCAGGAGGGTGTTTGGAAGGGCTTAAAAGCTGGTCAAAATAACTTTTAAGCCATTTTTTACTTTTTGAAGTGTTTGACAACTTCAAAAATTGCTTAAAAAAAGTCAAAAAATGTTTTTTTTAAAGCCAAAAGTACCTCAACCCCTACTTTTTTATTTTTGGCTTATAAGTCATTCTCGTTTGACCAAGTAAAAGACATCTTTTTCCCTTAAAATTCTCACATATTCCAAAAGTACCCTCCTGTTTGTCCTAAAACATTTGTTCTCTTCTACCATTTTTATGTTTTCTCTTTATTTTTGTGTCTCTTTCTTCAGGTTTGCATTTTTCTCTCCATTTTCTGTCTTTATTTCTTTTTTTAATGGGTTGCTAGCAATTTGATGTTTGTGGGGTTTATGAGGAATTGAGAATTATTTTTTTTGGTAGTTCATTTGACTGAAACAACAAATTTTAATGGGTCGTTAACAATTCAACTTCTTTTTGGGCGACTTTTGTTCAATTTTCTTAAAGAAAATGGAAAATCAATAAACCAATTTAGCTAAAACAACAATTTTTGCTCCTTTTTGAGTGTTTTTTATTCGATTTTCAGAAGAAAAAAAATCTCGTAAAACAAAAATGGGTTAATGAGTGTGGCAAAATTCACAAAGAAAAACGGATCCATATAGCTGAAACAACAAATTTTGCTCCTTTTTGGATTTTTTTTGTTCAATTTTAAGAAGAAAAATGGAGCACAAAAAACTTATTCATTCATGGAAATATTTTTAAAAAAATAAATGAATTAAGGAGTTTATACTGAAATTGAATTAAAATATAAATTAATTTAAATTTAAATTATTTTAAGAATAATAATCTAATAGTACTCAACTTTATATAATGTTAACAATTATAAGGGTATTTCAGACATTTTGACTAAAAGAAAGTGCTTAACAACAATTGTCTACCAAACACATCTACAACTTTTTCCAGCTTCAGCACTTTTATCTAACACGTAAATATTTATTTTTAAAATAAGCTTCAACACTTTCAGAAGCACTTTTAAAAGCCACTTTTTTCAGCATATCTAAACGGGCTCCAAATATGCTTGATGAAGATGATGTGGTGGTGTTGGATACTCCATAAGTGCCATGAAAGTTATTTTTTTTTGGAGTTATTTTCACTTTCATGGATTAAATATTGACATTTTAATGTTTAATTTTAATCTATTGAAACAAAATAAGGGTAATATTGCTATTTAGCTAGCTATATCATTACTCGTTAATTGTTTAGTTTGCCTATTAATATCTTTATTTGGTTTGAACGGTAACATGCCAAAAGTTATTTAGTTTCATTTTTTGGTGTCTAAATTTGAGATTTGATTAACCAGTAGTAACGTTGTAATATTATATTGTAAATAAGGATAGGACACCCATTGGCCATTTTGAAAACAAATGACCAGTATTTGACCAATTTGTCACATTATGTCCAGTCGGCCAAATTATTACCATTTAATAGTCATTGGGCTACTCTGGCCCTCCCCTTCCTTCTTGGGCCATTTCGGCCCACTATTTAAAAAGTTGTTAATTTTTTTTTGTTTCGCTTCATCCATCTAAAAATAAATGGCCCAAGTTTGGGCTATTGGACATGGAGTGGCCAGTCGGCCCAAACTAAGGGTGTGTTTGGTATGATGGAAAATGTTTTTCTGGAAAAAGTTTTTCTGGAAAATAAGTTGGTTTTCTACTTATTTTCTCATGTTTGGTTGGCAAGTGAAAAATATTTTTCGAAAAATATTTTATGGTGTTTGGTTGGTGAGTAGAAAATATTTTTTAGAAAAATATTTTCTAGTGTTTGGTTGGTGAGTGAAAAAATATTTTTAGAAAATACTACTAACTGTTAATTAGTATATCACTGTCTCTAGCAACTCAACAATTTGTAAGAACTAATTTAAGCAAAACAAATAATATCAATATCGAGTACTAAAATATTACAAGTCACTAAATTTTTTAGCAAGCATATGAGACACTTTTTAATATTTTGGCAAGACAATCTCAAGAAACTACAATCAATAAAAATACAACGAAACGACAAGCTTATTCAACTTTGTGAAACAAGCCACAACGATGATAAAATGGAATATGCAATTAGCAAAAGTAACATAGGTAAGTTTTTCTCTATGCACATGGAAATAACAGTACATTTAACGAACATTGAAAACAGAAAATAATTCGGGCTTCACTATTTTTTATTGCAAGCAGTGAAAAATTGGAGCAACGCACAGTGAAAAATATTTCTGAGTAATGAAAATTTTTTGAGTATTGTGAATTTGAGTGTTGTTGGGGTGGGGAAGAGGGGTAGGGGTGGGGTCATAAGCCACATTTGTCATTTTCTAGAAAATGACTTCTCTTGTCCCATGAGGGAAGTCATTTTCCATCAAATTGAGGAAAATGAGTTATTGTGGAAAATATTTTCCCAATATTTTATTACAATCAAACAAGGAAAAATAGAAAAACATTTTCCATCATACCAAACACACCCTAATTCCAAAAATGATCGGATTGTATCAATATGGTATAAGGAGTGTATTAATATTGTACAAGGACTGCATCAACATGGTATAAAAATTGTATCAATATAGTATAGGAATTGTATCAATATATAAATGGAATAGAATGTGCATAGAAACTGTATAACTGTTGTATAATATACATATATACGATGTGTATAGAAACTGTATCATTGTTGTACAAAATATGTAAGAAATTGTATCATTATTGTATAGAATATGTATCTGGATGTTATTGTAGCTCAAAATTGTATAAGACGTGTAGAAACTATACAATTATTGATATGATGTGTATATAAGTTAGTATCATGTTCATATAGAATATGTATATATGTATAGGATGTGTATAGAAATTATATAACTATTATACTATTAAAAATAATGCATCAATTAAGAAAATAGATGTTTTTTTAAAAAAAGCTACAAAAAAAGGCATAAAATAAGAAACAGTGAAAAAAATGAACAATGATTTTTTATTTTTAAAAAAATGTAGTGACAAAAAAAAATAGAAAAGCCGAATTCCTTTTTCATAAAAAAAATGGACAACTTTTTTTTTATATGGAACAACCAAAACTAAAAAAAAAACGAAGAAGGAGACGAAGTCTACAACGAAATGGGTATAAGTAGGAATTAGTTTAGTGGCTAATTTCAGTTAATAAGTTTTGGGTAGCTATTTTGGTAGAATTATTTTAGAGTGAAGTGTCATTTTTTTCCTTTCCCCTTGTAAATATTTACATTAATAACATTTGAAAATTTAGACTAAATTATAAAAATAATATTTTTTAAAAGTGGGCTGGCCCGTAAAGGCCACAGAGCGATGGGTTGGGCTTGTTGTTTTCTGACATGTCACCTTGATGAGCCAGCCCAGCCTGGTCCGTCAAATTCCAAAGCCTATGTGGGCGAACCCAAATGGCTTGAGCCGTCCCATATTGATAGCTCTAGTATACAGATTTGACATCATTATTAAAATCGCTCACCTAGAGAACCAAGATTAGGTAGGTGATTGTCGAGGGAAAAAAGAACCTTATGCCGTGCTATTTGAGTTGTCATTGTAGGCAAAAAACAAACGTCTCAAATCTAAAACCAATACCAGAGGATAATGAAGAACAGTTGCCCTCTTCATTTATTAAAACAAAAGTCTGTTTTATCGCCCCTTAATCATAACCTTTCCCATATTGTTTCGGCTGGTTACGTAAGTTAAGCATAAACAACAAAGTATACAAGCTTCAAATACTCAAAAAGGTCCAGCCTCTAGTCTGGTGACCACCAGTCAGCTTTAGAATAGTATATAACTGTACATGCAGAAAGCTGCTAGATAGAAAATAGTATGGTCCTTAATCATTTTATAACTATTTTCCTTGATGTTTCTCTAATATAAGGTACCTTTCCAAGATTGAAATAATTCTTGCTCCACCGTAAGATGTTTTTGTCTAGTATTATTTCATGTCATTAATAAACCAAAAGAGAAGACATGGAATTAGCGAGTGCACGAAGCGAATCAATTCGAGTATACAGATCGATTCGAAGAAATTTGGATAATCTGATTTGAATTATCCAAATTTGAATCGATTTACGAATTTCATTTTAGAATATTTTAATTTTTCGAAACGAATTTGGTTGTGGGTGTTTATAATTCGAATCGATTCGAAATTCGATAATATATATATATATATATATATATATATATATATATATATTATAATGGTATTTAGTATTTATTAATTACTTATAAACCTAAAACCTAATGCAGTCTCACAATAGCCCAGATCCACATTTAAAGTATTTTAATTATTATGTTTGCTTTAAAATTGAAATAAAAATAGTTGCTTGTTGAAATTTCAAATTCGAACAAATCGGTTCATAAAATCGAATTGAAACAATAAAATATGAATGTAATTGGACCTAGAATGAATCGAGTTAGGATAAAGATTTTAACAAATTGAAATTTAAAATTCCAATTCGATAATAGCTAAATTCTATCCGAATCGATTTGTGCACAGGCCTAAATGGAACGCCAAATTTACATGTAAAATGTTAAACTGTCAACCATATACAAAGGTAAGGGGAGGGGCAAGGGGGGAACTGATATACAAAGGTAAGCAATTTACCTTTTCAATGTTTTCCATCATAACACCCTTAACTTCTGAAACCTGGGCTTTCACCTTGGCAAGTTTGCTAATTTCCTCAGGATGTTCAGCACAATACTGCATATGCTCCTTCAACTTAGGGCTGCACTTAAGAGAGTACTGCAGTTAGATGACTCAACAGAAAATTCTGTCTTCACATACCACTAAAGTAAACTTTTCATATTAAATTACCCGTATTCCTTGTTCAGGCTATTTGGAGGAGCTGTCGCAGCTTTCCCACCCCCATATTTTGACACAAAATCATCCTTAACACGCTCCAAAAAGGCTATTGGAACTTGTCTTCCAACTGACTCCTCCGCAACCACACAGTATGCTGTAAGGAGAATTACAAAGTTAGCATAGGTAAGTCTATTAATCAACTAACTATGCAACATTGATATATTTCTGAAAATGCAAGAGAACAGAAATAACAAACAATTTTCCAATAGCACTCATATTCTCCTCATAATAGCTATTTAATCCCACAGGTTAGACAGTCAGTTAGATGCTCTTCACTTGAAAGTAAAAATAAAATCATCAGATCACAGCAAAGTTAGAATCAAAGGTAATGCATCTTGGAAGGTGAAACATCCTCTTAAATATACATCTAGTCAATATATTGAAACACAACTCCCAGAAGATCATAAATCTCAACCACCTCTCGAATCTAGTACACTCCCTCCAAATAAGACCTCAACTGCAAAAAAAATTACAAATTGAAACCAAGTGATGCATAATCAATCAGTACATCTCACTGCTTATCAAGCAAATATAAATGTACCAAATTAGACGCTCATCCAACTTCACCAACCAGTCAGAGAAGTATGAAGAAAAAAGGCATTAATAAGATGATAACAATTACTTACAATAATAGAAAAAGGAACTATCACTTTACCACCAAAAAAAACACTGAGAAATACCTCCTTACAAGCAAAGACCAAACAATTAACAAAATAGCTCCCCTCCCAGAGAATCCTGAACTTCCCAGAAAAATAGATACACAAAACTTATCCACAGCAGAAACTAAATAATAACCAAATCCACTGATCACTTACATTTCCCCTACATTCAGATGAAACAATAAGCAACTCGGAAGCACACGAAAATCAATAGATAGTGGAAAAATTCACAGAACCCCCAATACAAACAAAAACTAGAGAATTTTTTTACTCCCATTCAACAAAATCCAACGGTTCACAGTACTAGAGTTAAATCATTATATTTTCGGATTAAGAATACTAATTTAATAAAGTTAATAAGTATTATAAACCACCATTTTAAAGAACAAAAAAATACAGATAATAGCTCTATATTGAGGGGATTAAAAAGTAAAGAATCAAACCCTCGTCAACAAGGTTAAAGCTCAGATAGCCAACGAACAAACTGATCTACAAAAATTCCCTAATAAAAATTCCTTCGATCCCTTTTATACCTAGAAATTTACAGCAAACCCATACACAGAAACACCAAAGAGAGGGAAAGAGAACGTACTGAATCCATTATCAACAAGGTAGTTGAAGGTGTGACCATCACAGTTATAAGTGAACTTGTTATTGGAAGCAGGGAGCTTCTGCAGACACTGATAAGCGATAGAGTTGAAGTTACCACTGAAATCTGTATATTCAGCCAATATTACATTCCCACGACCCACAAAAGCATAGATCAAAGCTTTCTGCGGACCCATTTTATACCGATTTCTTCCTTTTTCAATAGATCGCCGATCTGGGTTTTCTTCGATGTGGTTTTTTGCTTTGCTTAGTAAGTAAACAAAGATGAACTTGGAAGGTGAGAAAAAAAGTAGACTATGGAGACACTTTCAATATTTTTTGTGGCTTTTTTCTCTCTCTTGGACTTGTGTAGAGAGAGAAAAAGTGATTCCACCACAATACAAGGTAAGTCACCGAATGTAGCTAACTAATGTTATCAATATCAAGTACAGAGTTTTTCAATTTAAAAAATATACTGTATTTTTTATTAACAAATTACTCCCCTCAATTCAAAATAAACAAAATTTTGAGCTATTTTTTAATATTCAAAATAAGTTAATTGTTTATTCTTTAATTCTTTAAAAACGTGTTAGAATTTTTATTTTAATTTTACTCTGTATTTATACTTTCTAAATTATGAGCTCCAAAAAACTCAATTAATTTTATTTTAATGCAGTTGAAATTTCATGACTAATTTGATAATACATAAAAGGATAAAATGAAAAATAAAGTATAATTTGTGTCCTAATTTTTTTCCTTAATAGGTGTATTTTAAGGTAAAAATTTATTTATTTTGAACTAAAATAAATATTATATTGTAATGAAAATGTTGAAATTAATAATTAACATTTGATATACAACAATAATAGCAACATTAAAGAACAGAGTATACGCTAACCTTACAGAGGTTGTTTCATATACATCCTCAACTTTATAAAAATCGTCTAAAGCGATTTAGGAAAAAAAAAGTAACAATCCTACGAAATAGAAAAGAGTAACAAATGAAATAATAAGATAGTCAAAGTACAAACAAAAATAATTAGCATTTGATATATTTAGTGGAAAATGATGATAAATACTTTCTCGAAAAATAGTGAACCTTAGAGAGGTTGTTTCAAATTCACCTTCTACTCTATGAAAATTGTCTAAAGTAGTCTAGAAAAAAATAATAACAGTCGTACAAACTAACAAAGAGTCACGTGATAGTAACAACAATAAAATAATATGATAGTCAAAGTACAAGCAAGATAATTAGATTTAATATGTTTAATAAAAATAATGATAAATACTTTTGTGTAAAATACAAAGCTTAGAGAGGTTGTTTCAAATTCATCCTCGACTGTATGAAAATCGTCTAAAATGGTCTAGAGAAAAAAAGTAACTATAGTACAAAATAGCAAAGAGTAATATGATAGTAACAACAACAAAATAATAGGATAGTCAAGTACAAACAAAATAATTAACATTTGATATATTTAGTAAAAAAATGATGATAAACCCTTTTGTGAAAAATAACGAGTGTTTTTAATATATTTACACAAGAATATATATATATATATATATATATATATATATATAAATTAAAAACAATTTTTTAAGTAAAAGAATAATAACCGAAATAAAAAGGTAAAATGGCTCGATGGATCCTTGTACTATGTTCGTTTTGTAATGTGGATACTCCTATTTACATGTTTGTCATCTAGACCCTTGAACCCACTAAAAAACAATATTTTAAACACTTTTTTGGTGAGTATAACACACTCGCCCCACGTCAATTGCCATGTCAGCTTCCACGTCTGTCACGTCAGCTTCCGCGTCATTTTCAGGTATTACAATAAATTCCACATCATTTTTAAAATTCTACATAAGAAATTAAATATTAAAATTAAATTTAACTAAATAATTTTTTTTTATAAATTGTAGAAAAATTTAATAATCATGTTTTTATTTTTGCTCACAAATTAAATATCAAATTCATTCCAAATAATTAAAATTCTTCTCCAACTAATTTAAATTTTTAACTATAAATTCATATATACAAACATAATGAATTTTCGATTTTTAAATTTGAACATCCTTAACAAATTCATAAAAAATTTAAGTTTTTTCAAACTTATTTTTAATTTAAATTTAATTTTTAATCCTAAAAAAAATATGAAAAGTTTTCAAATTTAAATTTTAATCCAAAAAAAAATATGAAAAGATTTGAATTGAGAGAAAAAAATTTAAAATTAAAATAAAAGTAAGGGGTGGGGGGTGCTAGATGAGGCTGGGGTGGGGGGTGCTGGACGAGGCTGGGGTGGGGGGAGAGGGCTGGACAGTGGTGAGATGGGGGTGTCTGGACGTGTGGAGGGGGTTGGACGAGGGTGAGCGTAAGACCCTGCAAAATTCTAAGCTTAACTCAGCCCGTTAAAGCTTAAAAAGAGGTCCTAAACTTAGAAATTTCAGCTAATTGTTTACACTTAGAATTATTTTAGCCTTCATAAGTTGGCAATCCTATTTCTCGACCCTTATGACCATAAAATACTAATTTTTAGGTTGATTCATGATAAGGAATGTCAGCAGGTCACTTCGGGTGAGTTTCGAATTTTTCGAACCTCGTTTAAATAAAGTTTGGAAATCCTAAATAGTGGATCGACGCGATCTCGTCGCGCTGCATCGCCCATCGCATTGATTAATATGTTCCTTAGCTCCGAGTGCCAATTTTCAGTGAGCCGATGCGAACTCGATGCGACGCGTCAGCAATCGTGTCGATCCCATCAACGCGGCGCGTTGGACTACGCGTCACTGGGCCCATTTTCAGTCATTAAAACTCCGCGTTCATAAGGGTATTTGGGTCATTTTCCCACCCTTAATCAGCCCCAAAACACGAAATTCAGCCCTTAATAAGCAAAATACACTCACTTTCTCTCAAACTCACTCAAGAACAAACCCTAACCCATCAAATTCAAGATTCAAGTCCCAAGGATTTCACCATCAACTTTCATTAATTCAAGCACCAAGGTATGTGAAGTGTTCATCCAAGGGTTTCCTTCCACCCTTGAAGTTCAAAAAACTCTTTTAACAACAAATTAATTGATTTCATGGATTTCATGTTGGATTTGAATGTAATCTTGATTATGATGTTATATGGGTTTTTAATTTTATGATTTATCACAAGTTTCATGAAAACTTGTTAATTGTGGGTTGAATTATGTGAACTTCATGTTGAACTATTGAATTACAAGTTGAATGTAGTATCCATGATATTATTACATGTTCATGGATATGTGAAATACCCATGCTCCCCAAGTGTTTGACAAAATGCTTATGTGAATTGACTAGTGCAAAATGACATATTATTATGTGATTTCATTCATGCACAGGCTCATGTATATCAAGTGTTTGACAAGATGTCTAAATGAATGCATTATAAGTATGCAAGTGTTATTATGCTACTAAAGTCATGCAGTGTTTTACTTTTCATGCTATCGAGTCCTAGGGGTATTCAATACCCAAAAATCTAACTGTTTACCTAGAGATATAGTAGTTTCAGAACAGTTTTAGTTGTGTCACGAACAGT
Organism: Capsicum annuum; assembly: GCF_002878395.1. Classification (NCBI taxonomy): domain Eukaryota; kingdom Viridiplantae; phylum Streptophyta; class Magnoliopsida; order Solanales; family Solanaceae; genus Capsicum; species Capsicum annuum. The sequence continues at coordinate 111,522,073 of NC_061112.1, read as the reverse complement.
AGTACTCAGTAATCAGTTACAGTCTCATTTCAGTATTCAGTTCAGAACTCATTAGTATTCAATCAGTTAACTGAACCTAGTCCAGTTCAGTTAAATATCACGATCAGTAACAGTTCAATTAAGCCTAGCACAGTCTAGAAATTAGTTCAGTGTCTATTCACTTGGGAGTAGGAATCAGCACCGCGCGAACCCAAGGATGGGGGCATTCCTGCCAGCATAGGGTTTGACCCTTAGTAGCAATCCCTGCGTTATAGAACTACGTAACCAACGTAAGTTGAGATATCTTCCTGTCAGACTAGGGTTGATATATATCTCATATGGGTTTTCCTACCAGCGAGGGTTGACGAAAGTGCTTCCTATCAGAGAGGGTTAACTCATAGTTTGTCTTTACCTGTGGCACGGTATTGACACCCTTCTAAGTGGTTACAGGTTGGACCCCAATCTATTCGGAGAGGGGTATGTCGATTAAATAACTACCTCCCACAGTTTCAGTTTTAGTTTTAGTATAGAACTCAGTTCAGTTCTACAAATTCAAGACTGTCAGACACAGTTATCCAGCTCAGTGTAGAACTCAGATCAGTTCTTCAGAATCAGGACTATCAGAAATAGTCACTCAGTTATCAGTAATACGGTATCAGTAAACTCAACTATCAGTTAATCAGTAACCAGAACTCAGTATCCAGTGTTATCATGATCTCAGTTACAGTTTACGTATTCTTGCATGTATACTCTTTCAGTTATGCTCATGCTACTCAGTCAGTTATTGTTCATGCATGTAAGCCTACCTCACTTAGCATATCAGTACATTCAAAATACTGATGCATATATTTTTTGCGCTATGATGCCTTATATCCTAGGTTCAGACGCGCGGGCTCCTGATCGTACTTAGCAGCCCAGCCTATCAGTAGCAGACTTAGTGGTGAGTCCTCATAGTTCGAGGATAGAGTCATTATTTTAGTTTATCAGTAGTTTAGTAGTCTGAGTTAGTTGGGTGCTTATCCCATCATCTCCATGTTCAGACAGTTAGAGGCTTTCAGACTAGAGTATTTCAGACAGATGTTTCAGTATTCAGTTATCAGTATTCAGTATTGGTTTTGAGTTATGAACCTTATGGTGTTTACAACCTAAATTCTGCATTTATTTTAGTTATATTATTATTCCAATATTATCATTATTCAGTGGTCACAGTTATTATTATTTAGTGTTCACAACAGGTACCAGTTATGGGTTAGCTGGTGGTCCTTCGGGATTACTAGCACCATGTAGCATCCGGGGTACAAACTCGGGGCATTAAAAACTTAGTATCAGAACCTAAGGTTCAACAAAATCCTAGGAAGTCTAAAGTCATATTAAGTAGAGTCGTGTGCATGGGTATGTAACGCGCCACACTTATGGACAAGAGGCTACAAGATGTTTTAGGAAAAGTTTCCCTTCTTTCTGTATTCATATTGTGCGAATGAGCATGAGCTTAAGTTAAACTCTCAGTCTAATCTTTTTCTTTCTTCCATTTACAGAACATTCCTTCCAAGAAGAACGGAAGAAGAACAGGAAATCAGCCAGCCCTTCAGTCTATCCAGGCAGATCCTCTGGACTAGCATGTCTTCCATGCGGAATTTAGGGTTGCATTTACCACACAAATTCAGTAACAGCCCAGAATGAATGCCCAGCTACCGTTTCGGCCAACCTAGTGACCAATACTGCTGCATCCAGAATTTGGGACTTCACCTGAATGAACCCTCCATCATTTACCGAGTCTAAGTCAGATAAGGACCCACAGAAATTCCTTGATCAGGTATATAAAATCACAAATATTATGGGAGTGACTGCTAGTGAGAGTGCTGAGTTAGTCGCATATTAGTTGCAGAATGTGGCTCACTCATGGTTCAAGTAGTGGAAGGCAGAGAGGGTCGCAGATGTAGGTCTCATAGAATGGGAGGAGTTTGCCACTACTTTCATTAATAGGTTTTTCCCATTGGAGTTGAGAGAAGCTAAGGTTTTGGAGTTTATAAATCTGAAATAGGGCAACATAACAGTACAAGAGTATTCTCTCAAGTTTACTCAGTTAGCCAAATACGCTCTTCATGTGGTAGCAGATAGCAGATCTAAGATGAGTAAGTTTGTATCGGGTATGTCTATCAGTGTGGTCAAGGAGTGTAGGACCGCAATGTTGATTAAGGAGATGGACATATCCAGACTCATGGTTCATGCTCAACAAATAGAAGAGTCTAAGAATAAGGAGAAGAAGAGAGAGAACAAGAGAGTTAGAACAGGTAGCTTTAACTTTACTCAGCCTAAGTTAGAGGGTGGAAATCGTTCTCAGTTTTGTCCAAAATCTTTCATTCCAGCTCCGCCCTCATTCAGTGCTCCAGTGCCAAAATTTAGAGACAGTAATAGAGATAGGGCATCAGGCCCTAAACCCCAAGGTAGTGTTAGTAGTGCCCGAACAAATCATCTTTGCCAGAAATGTGGCAGAAATCATCAGGGCATCTGTAGAGCTAGCAGTGATGTGTATTTTGGATGTGGAAAGCCAGGCCATAGGATCAAAGAGTGTTCTCAGATGGGTTCCTAGAGTCAGCATAATCATCCCCCAGTTCAATCCGATCAGCCGAATCAGCAAGGTACCGCTTCCAGTACCACCAGTGGGCAACACCCAAATAGGCTCTACGCACTTCAGTCCTAACAGGATCAGGAAAGTTCTCCTGATGTGGTCACTGGTACGTTACAAGTTTATCATTTGCATGTTTATACTTTGCTAGATCCAGGAGCTTCTTTGTCTTTTGTAACTCTTTATATAGCTGTTGACTTCGGAATCAGTCCCGAAATCCTAGCAGAGCCTTTTTCAGTCTCTACCTAAGTGGATAAATCTATCATAGCCCAACGGGTATACAGGAACTATCTGATTATGGTATCTCAGAAGGTTACGTCAGCAGACCTAGTAGAGCTAGAGATGACAGATTTTAATGTCATTCTCGGCATGGATTGGCTCCATTCATGTTATACCTCAGTTGACTGCAAAAATAGAATTGTCCGATTCCAGTTTTCGAATAAACTTGTCCTAGAGTGGAGGGGTAATACTTCAGCACTTAGGGGTCAACTTATTTCTTACCTTAGGGTGAGACAAATGATATCTAAGGGATGTGTCTATCATCTCGTTCGAGTTTAAGATTCTAGTTCAGAAACCCCTAATCTTGAATCAGTGTCAGTAGCATGCAAATTCCCTGATGTATTTCCCAAAGATCTTTCCAGAGTTCCTCCCAAAAGGGAAATCGACTTCAGAATAGACCTTCTTTTAAATACTCAGCCTATATCTATTCCTCCATACAAAATGGCTCTAGCCGAACTCAAGGAGTTAAAAGAACAGTTAAAGGATCTCATAGATGAGGGATTCATCAGACCCAGTATTTCCCCGTGGGATACATCAGTTCTATTCGTGCATAAGAAAAACCGTTCTCTCAGAATGTGTATAGACTACCATCAGTTGAATAAAGTCATGGTCAAGAACAAGTATCCACTTCCCAGAATCGATAACTTGTTTGACCAACTTCAGGGTGCCAGTTACTTTTCTAAGATAGACCTCAGATCAGGCTATTATCAGCTCAAAGTCAGAGAATGTGACATTCCAAAGACAGTTTTCAGAACTTAGTATGGTCACTTCGAATTTCTAGTCATGTCATTTGGTCTTACCAATGCCCCAACAACTTTCATGGACTTGATGAATCGTATGTTCAAGTAGTACTTAGACATGTTCATTATAGTCTTCATAGATGATATTCTTGTCTACTCCAATAGTGAGCATGATCATACAGACCACCTTAGAATAGTGTTGCAGACCCTTAGAGCCCATCAGTTGTTCACCAAATTCAGTAAGTATGAATTTTGGCTAAGGTCAGTAGCTTTCCTTGGCCATATCATTTTCGGTGATGGCATTAGAGTTGATCCCCAAAAAACTGAAGTAGTGAGAAACTGGCCCAGACCATCTCTCCATCAGATCTCAGGAGTTTTTTTAGGCTTGGCCAGCTATTACTTATTGTTTATTGAGGAATTTTCATTTATTGCATCCCCTATGTCTAGATTAACTCAGAAAAAGTCAAATTTCAGTGGTCAGATTCTTGTGAGAAGAGTTTTTAGTAGTTGAAGACTCAACTCACTACAACCCAGTTTTGACTTTACCAGATGGTTTAGACGGGTTTGTGATATATTGTGATTCTTTCGGAGTTGGTTTAGGATATGTTTTGATGCATAGAGGTAAGGTTATAGCCTATATTTCTAGACAGATTAAGCCCCATGAGAGGAACTATCCTACCCATGATCTTGAGTTAGCGGTTGTAGTATTTGCCTTAAAGATTTGGAGGCATTATTTGTATTGAGTACACATTAATGTGTTTACTAACCATAAGAGCCTGCAGTATGTGTTCTCTTAGAAAGACCTAAACCTCCATCAGAGAAGGTGGTTGGAGTTGTTGAAAATTACGATATGAATGTCTATACCACCCGGAAAAGGGCAATGTAGTGGCTGATGCTCTCAGTAGAATGTCTATGGGTAGTGTTGCTCACGTAGAAGATAATAAAAAGAAGTTAGCTCAGGAAGTCCATCAACTTTCTTGACTAAGTGTCCTCTTAGTCGATTCAACAGAAAGTAATGTATGGGTGCAGAGTAGTTCAGAATCATCTCTGGTTTCGGAGGTAAAGAAAAAAACAGGATAGGGATCCCAGTCTAGTTAAGTTGAAAGAATCAGTCAGAGATCAAAAAGTAGAGATTTTCTCCTAAGAGGAAGATAGTGTGTTACGTTGCCAGGGTCGGCTATGTGTGCCAGGGGTATACGACTTGAGGCAACAAATTCTTGAAGAAGTACATAGTGCATGCTATTCTATTCATCCAGGGCCCACTAAGATGTACCGTGACTTACAAAAAATCTATTGGTGGAGTGGGATGAAGAGAGATATCACAGAGTTTATAGCTAAGTGCTCTACATGTCAGCAGGTTAAGATTGAGCACTAGAAGCCTAGTGGGCACACCAGATTTCAGTACTCCCATATAGAAATAGGATGAAGTGAACATGGACTTTGTGAAGGGTTTGCCTCCTACTCGTCGTCAGCATGATTCAGTTTGGGTTATCGTAGACAAGATGACCAAATCAGCTTATTTCCTACCAGTCCATGCCTCTTATTCAGCCGAGGATTATGTCAAGCTCTATGTTAAAGAGTTAGTCAGGTTACATGGAGTTCCGTTGACCATCATTTCATATAGAGGTATGTAGTTCACCTCTCATTTCTGAAAAGCCTTCCAAAAGGGTCTAGGTACCCAAGTTCACTTCAGTACAAACTTTCATCCTCAGACAGGTAGTCAAGAAGAAAGGATCATTCATACTTTGAAAGATATGTTAAGAGCGTGTGCCATTGACTTTAGAGGTAGTTCGATGACCACTTGTTTTTGATTGAGTTTACGTATAATAATAGTTACCATTCCAGCATTCAGATGGCTCTATGGGAGGAGGTGTAGATCTCTCATTGGTTGGTTTGAAGTAGGTGAGGCCGTAGTAGTAGGGCCTAACTTGGTATTTGACACCTTAGAAAAGGTTCAGTTGATTAGGAAAAGATTTAAGACAGCTCAAAGCCGGCAGAAGTCATACACAGATGTGCGAAGAAAGGATCTCAAGTTTGAGATTGGGGATTATGTATATTTGAAAATCTCTCCTATAAAAGGAGTGAAGAGATTTGGCAAGGAAGGGAAACTCAGTCCCCGATATGTTAGTCCTTAATGAATCTCAGCCATTCTGAAAAGGTAGCATACGAGCTAGAGTTGCCTTCAGACTTAGCTTCAGTCCGTACAGTATTTCATGTCTCCTTGTTGAAGAAATGCATAGGTAACCCAGCAGTTGTAGTCCCTATAGAGGGTATAGATGTTCAAAATAGTCTCTCTTACGAAGAGGTTCCAATCGAAATCCTTGATTATCAGATTCCCAGACTAAGGAACAAAGAAGTCTCTCTAGTCAAAGTTCTTTAGCAAAATTAGTTCATTAAGGGAGCTACTAAGAAGCAGAAGCAGATATGTAGATCAAGTATCCTTACCTCTTCTCCGCAAACTCAGACTCAGCTCAAGGTAGCAGTCTTCCTTGAATTTATTCAGTTCCATATTCAGATTTCATGTATGAGTTAAATATTAGTTCAGTTGCATAGCATTCTCATATCATGCATACCCTCATGAAACAGCTCAATCATATGTCTTGTCCTCAGAATTCAGTCATGCTTCAGTTATGCATGTTCAGTGTAAAAATTTAGTATATTAGTAGTTTAGGTCATGAAAGCATGCTTCAGTTATGCATACCCAGTACGTAAGTTCAGTCTATCAGTATTTTCAACTTAGTCAGTCTTATTTGAGGACGAATATTCTCAAGGGGGAGATATTGTAAGACCCCGCAAACTCCTAAGCTTAACTCAGCCCGTTAAAGCTTGAAAAGAGGTCCTAGACTTAGAAATTTCAGCTTGGTGTTTACACTTAGAATTATTTTAGCCTTCATAAGTTGGCAATGCTATTTCTTGACCCTTATGACCTTAAAATAGCAATTTTTAGGTTGATTCATGATCAGGAATGTCAGTAGGTCACTTTGGATGAGTTTTGAATTTTTCAGACCTCGTTTAAATAGAGTTTGGAAATCCAAATCAGTTGATCGACGCGATCTCGATGCGCCGCGTCATCCATCGCATCGATAAATATGTTTCTTAGATCCCAGTGCCAATTTCCAATCAGCTAATGTGGACTCAAAGCGATGCATCAACCATCGCATCGATTTCATCAATGCGGCACGTCGAGCTGCGCGTCACTGGGCCTATTTTCAGTCATTAAATTTTTGTCCATAAGGGTATTTGGGTCATTTTCCCACCCTTAATCAGCCCCAAAACATAAAATTCAGCCCTCAATAAGCAAAATACACTCACTTTCTCTCAAACTCACTCAAGAACAAACCCTAACCCATCAAATTAAACATTCAAGTCCCAAGGATTTCACCATCAACTTTCATTAATTCAAGCTCCAAGGTATGTGAAGTGTTCATCCAAGGTTTTCTTTCACCCTTGGAGTGATCACAAGTTTCATGAAAACTAGTTAATTGTGGGTTGAATTATGTGAACTTCATATTGAACTCTTGAATTACAAGTTGAATATAGTATCAATGATATTATTATATGTTAACTGATATGTTAAATACCCATGCTCCCCAAGTGTTTGACAAAATACTTATGTGAATTGACTAGTGCAAGCATGACATGTTATTATGTGATTTCATTCATGCACAGGCTCATATATATCAAGTGTTTGACAAGATGTCTAAATGAATGCATTATAAGTATGCAAGTGTTATTATGCTACTAAAGTTATGCAATGTTTTACTTTTTATGTTATCGAGTCCTGGGGATATTCAATACCCGAAAATCTAGTTGTTTACCTAGAGCTATAGTAGTTTCAGAACAGTTTTAGTTGTATCACGAACAGTAGTACTCAGTAATCAGTCAAAGTGTCAGTTCAGTATTCAGTTCAGAACTATTCGTATTCAATTAGTCAACAGAACTCAGTGAACCCAGTTCAGTTAAACATCACGATCAGTAATAGTTCAGTTAAGCTTAGCACGGTCTAGAAATCAGTTCAGTGTCTATTTTGTTGAGATTAGGAATCAGCACCGAGTAAACCCAGGAATGAGGGCATTCCTGCCAGCATAGGGTTTGACCCTTAGTAGCAATCCCTGCGTTACAGAACTATGTAGCCAGTGTAGGTTGAGATATCTTGCTGCCAGACTAGGGTTGATATATCTCATATGAGTTTTCTTGCCAGCGAGGGTTGACGAAAGTATTTCCTATCAGAGAGAGTTAACTCACAGCTTGTCTTTACCCATGGTACGGTATTGACACCCTTCCAACTGGGTTACCGGCTGGACCCCAATCCATTCGGAGAGGGGCATGTCAGTTAAATAACTACCTCCCACAGTTTTAGTTTCAGTTTCAGTATAGAACTTAGTTCAGTTCTACAGATTCAGGACTGTCAGACACAGTCATCCAGCTCAGTATAGAACTCAGATCAGTTATTCAGAATCAAGGCTGTCAGAAATAGTCACTCAGTTATTAGTAATACAGTATCAGTAATACAGTATCAGTAAACTCAGATATTAGTTAATCAGTAACCATAACTCAGTATCTAGTGTTATCATGATCTCAGTTACAGTTTACGTATTCATGCATGTACACTCTTTCAGTTATGCTCATATTACTCAGTCGATTATTGTTCATGCATATCAGTCTACCTCACTTAGCATACCAGTACATTCAAAGTACTGACACATACTTTTCTTTTGCGCTATGATGTCTTATATCATAGTTTCATACGCACAAGATCCTGACCGTACATAGCAGCCCAGCCTATCAGCAGCAAACTTAGTGGTAAGGCCTCATAGTTTGAGGACAGAGTCATTATTTCAGTTTATCAGTAGTTCAGTAGTCAGAGTTAGTTGATGGCTTGTCCTATCAACTCCATGTTCAGATAGTTAGAGGCTTTCATACTAGAATAATTCAGACAGATATTTCAATATTCAGTTATCAGTATTCCGTATTGGTTTTCAGTTATGAACCTTATGGCGTTTATAGCCTAACTTCCACATTTATTTTAGTTATATTGTTATGCCAGTGTTATTATTATTTAGTCCTCACAGCAGGTACCAATCATGGGTTAGCTGGTGGTCCTTGGGGTTACTAGCACTGTGTAGCATCTGGGGTACAAACTCGAGGTATTATAGTGAGGGTGGGGGTGGCTGGACACGAAAGGAGGCTGGGGCAGGAGGTGGCTGGACGGAGGAAGAGGACTGAGGAGGAGGGCTGAATAAGGGTGAAGAGGTGGGGTGAGAGGGTGGTTGGACTGGGGATGGGGCTGAGGAAGGGGGGCTGGACGAGGGTGAGGGGTGGGGTAGGGGGTGGCTAGACGGGGGAAAAGAGATGGAAAGGGGTGAGGGGTGGGGTTGGGTGGGGGTAGTTGGATGGAGGAGATGGTTGAGGGGTGGGGATGACTGAACGGGGGAGGGGGTTGGGGAAGAGGGGCTTTTTTATTTTTATTTTTAAATTTATTATTTTTATATTTTTAAAAATATTTTAAAATTAAAAAAGATGGAGGAAAAAATGCCCTTTTTATTTTTTTTATAATTTTAATTTTTTAAAAAATTATTTTAATATAAAATTGATCAAAGATTGACCCCACTCGCATTTTAGGCGCGTGCCTGCACGCGTTTCGTCCTAGTCAGCTATTTTAATGTCATATAGGTCTGGTCAATGGTCAAATAATTTAAAATGTTTCTTTGTAATGGGTTCAAGGGTGCAGATGACAAACATGTAAGTAGGAGTATCCACATTACAAAACGGTCATAGTATAAGGATCCATCAAGCCATTTCGCCAAATAAAAATGAGATGAACTTAGGAATCAATTTTGAAAAAATACCCCAAAAATTATAAAGGATTATTAAAAATAAAGTAATGTGTTTTTATAGTGATTATAAACTGAAAAAAGTTATAAATTAAATATATAAGTTGAATAATCAATAATTGTTTAAACAAAGCCTTACGAAACAGACAATATTTTTAATTTTTTTGGTTGCCATTTAAACCTAAAGATCAGCTTTGACGAATAATATAAAATCCATCGTCTGTCAAAGACATGCATTGTCCCCAAATCTAATAGCATTTGTAGCTCAAAGGGGTCCTATCTATATTCACACACAATTGGAAGGCTAAGAACACTATGCTCATTTATTTTTTGGAAAAATGATCATATAAATCCTTGTAATTATTCAATTTATAAAGTGAACATTTTTATTTAACTCTTTGTTATTTGAACATCTAAACTCAATGGATAATAATATTTAAAAATTTTCAAATAGTTAATCAAACTTAGATGGCAATTTAACGAGTTAGTTTGAATAAATGTGTAATTTCACGCATGTAAAAGAAAATTGATTAAAAATAATTTAATTAAAAAAATGTAATGTCCCTTTTTTTTTTCACCACCAAAAAACTTCAATTGAGGAAGAGCTAGTTTAGATGACGGATTGGTTGGTTTGGATGAAGTTAGTTCACAGATTAGTGAAGAGAAAAAGACGTTAATGATGGAGGTGACTGAGTTGGTGATTTAGAGATTTAATGGGGAGTGTTTATGATGTTGTTGGTGGAGGAAGAAGAAGGGAGGAGAGGAGGAGGAGAGGGTGAGGGGTGGCATTAGTTCACCAGAAATTGAAGGTGGGTGTTTTTTGGCATGTTAATGAGTGCAATAGTGATTGTTGTTCTAATTGTTGTGTGGAAGAGAAAAAAAATGACGTGAGAGAGTTCGGTAATGGTGGAAAGTTGTAGGTGTTCTTTGGTATTGTTGGTGGAGCAAGAATAAAAGATCCAACAAAATATTAACGGGGGAATATGAATTGGTGGTTGTGGGTTGGAGGAGGTGGAGGTGTTGGTGGTTGCGGGGATGGTGGTGTTGATGGTTATGTGTTGGGGGAGATAGAGGAAGATGATGAGGTTTATTTAAAAGAATAAATTTTAATTTATTATGCTGCTTTTTATCTAATGTTGTTGATTAATTAGTTTAAAAAATAATGGCAAAATACATAGAAAGGCCTTCAACTTTTTGATTTTTCCCGTATTGATGCCTTAATTGTAACACCCAATATTTTTGTGTGTACTTGTTCTATTTATATGGAACTTGATATATCTTTGTGGTGTAGATGGAGTTCTAAATACTTCCCATGTGGTTTAATGTGACCAAGTATATACAAATTTTAAGTTAGATTAAAGAGTTAAGAACTAAACATTGAGTATTTTGTTAAGGTGTTTTCTTGACTTACTTAAGCTAGTAGGTGGATCACTTACTTAAGCTATTTGGACCAAGTTAATGGACCCAAGCTTATGGACCATATTTGATCCTATGTTAAGGTACTCATTTGGGCCTAACTTAAGTAAAAGCGAAGGAAATAAAAAAAAAGCCCAACACTCAAAACTACAAAGGCTCATTTTAGTTTAGCCCAACTATGAATTAAATAAGTATGTACATAACCTACTAAGTCTTCCTTTGACCAACTTATTGGTCCAAATACACTACCACCTACTTGAATTAATTTTGGCCCAAGTTAAAGGAAAGAAAAGAAGGAGAATGGGCAACAAAGGCCCAATAGTTTTGGATCCACAAAAGCCCAATATATTGGGCAAGTATATACATCATTTACTTGACAAAATATAGACCAAAAATATTCAATAAGTCGTCAAAGAACAGCTTCTATATATGGACTGGAAATCAGCAATATTTACCCATTTCAACCTAGACAAAAATTTTAGCTTTCTAGGTTTTTCTCTCTTGTTCTCTCTTGGCTATGAAGTAACCCTATAGTTCCACAAGGGTTCTTGGGATTGACCTTCCTTCCAAGATAAAGGTATGTGAATAATTCATGAGTCTATACTAAGGAAACTATGTGTTCTTCAAGATTAATTTCCGGACATCCATCTCTTTAAGTTTTGATAGTCAATTGTTCTTAGTTATTAAGGGATTTATCTTTTCTCTTTTGGTGTATGTGTGAAGGTATTAAGCTATTGAATGAATAAACATTAAGGACTAAACTACCAAGGAAATCAAGGTATGGTTGTTGTCCATTTTTGTCCTTTTTCCATATATATGTGTTGATGGAGGATTACATATATTTTGTTGCTATTAAAGAATGATTGGAGTGTTGTTGTGGACTGTTTTGTTTGTTTGGGTTGGGGGCTTCCCGGTTGCTATTGGGAAAAGGTTTGATTAGTTTGTATTGAACTATAGAATATGGATGTGGTGATACACCACTGAATTAATGATTGTGTACGTCTATTGGCCATTTCGCTTTGTGTCTTGGTTGGGAGGTGTAATGAAGCCAAAGTTGTGTTAGGGGATATTATATGAATATGTATGGTATGTTGATATAATTGGAGTATAAGAGGGTTAAATTGACATCCTTTATTGATAAATTAAGGGCTTACTTCCCGGCCACTAGTTTGCTGAAGTTAAATAGCCAAAATGTGACGTTTGGTTGCTAATATTAGTTTGCCATATATTTCATTATATATAAGTAATCTAAAAGGGCGGAGAGTCGAGTTGGTTTGGCATTTGAGTTTTACAACCAGGTATGTAAGGCATATTCTATTTTGCACTCTTGGCATGAAAACGGACACTTGTTCCATCGAGCAAGCTTTCAAGATTATCTTATAACACGTGATACATAATAGCACCGTATGATATCCCATGTTACTAATGAACTTGATCCCACTCTCTAATGAGTTAAAACACCTCATACATGCTTACTACCAATCCTACATGTCTATTTTCACTAGTAAATTTCATAATTTCTCCGGTTACTCAAATAAGACCCATGTGTTATTTTTAGGTCCTAAACACTTCATTAGCGTGCCAACAACTACTTACTTCATTGTTATTGCATTGATTGCCTATTTACATATCTCTTATTGATAGATCATTATTTCAAGGTACCATAATGTTATGACCACCGAAGTAACAATCTCAAAGGCTAATTAAACTAAGTAACGAAAATCTATAAAACGGGTGGAAGCTCAGGGGAATAAGCCTAGCATGGGCCAATCCCGATACTTTATATGTGGGTGGCAACTCAGGGGCATAAGCCTAGCATGGGCCGATCCCAATGTTTATTTACAGGTGGCAGCTCAGGGGCATAAGCCTAGCATGGGCCGATCCTGATTTGTTATTTACCACTGATCAGATGGTCATTCGTATCATATGGATTACAAAGATAATGAAGTAAGAAGGTAAAAGAAGGAAAGAAATGTAATGTACCCTGTTCCACAAGTAAATGTAAAGGTGGTCTCTAGCACTATTTTTACACTTGCTCTAGATTTTTATTGAACCTTTGTGTCTTGTATTGTTACTTTTCCGCCTTGCATACTCAGTACATATTTTCGTACTGACTCCCCTTATGGGGGACCTATATTTCATGCTACAGGCACAGGTGCTTCGGCAAACACGCCTCCTCAGTAGGAGCCCAGGATATCTATCTGCTATTGGTGAGCTCTAGTTTGCTTCGGGAATTTTCGAGTCAGTTCTATATATTTTGGTATTGTATAAAAGTTAATAGTATGGCGGGGGTTTGTCCCGACCTTAGCTAAGTTCTATGTATCGTCTAGAGGCTTTGTAGACCAATGTAAAGTTAAGCATGGTAGTGTGTTATCTTGTAGATGTTATGGCCCCAACGACCAAGTCTATTATGTATATAGTTTTAGGGCCTGTCGTTTATATTTTTTTTATTAAGGCATTATATTCGTAGATGGCAAAACTTTTTCCTATTATAGTTGCATGCATGTGAATTCCAAGGTTATGGGTTGGTTCTCTCGGGCCTTCATGGTTATGGGTGCCTGTCCGTCCCAATAGGATTTGAGGCGTGACAGTAATACACTCTCCTAGTGGAGAGTGAGAAGCCATAATTTACTACAATTTTTTTTTAAAAAAAAAAATCCTCATCAGTTGAGGATAAAATTTCCAATATTAAAATTAAATTTTTGTGGAAAAATTCAACATCAAAAATTGATATTGATCAATGAAAATTGATGATGGGGTGTGTAAAAATAGAGAAAAATGATTGTTTTTCGGTGAAGTGGATGGTGGTTTGAAGTTGGTTCCGCCGACAGCTCGTCGAAAAACGAAGTGGAGGCCATTGCAGGTGTTTTGGTGGTGTCGGAAGGTGGTTGGTTGTGTTGGGATGGATTTTCCAGCGAAAAAATTAGATATCAATACTGCAATTTGGATACCAACACTACAATTCTTGATGTCATCATGAAGCTTAATTCCTCAAAAGTAAGGGATCTTTATTGTCTCTAATGGTTGGTGGGTGTTGTTTTGATGAAAAATGAAGGAGTGAAGGTGAATTTTAATGGTGGACGACTAGAGGAAGAAGAAGACAAAAAAAATAATTTTCTTTTTTAAAAAAAACTATTGTTGTTGCTTGTCATGAGTGTGTGTTGTGTAGTTACTCTTTTTCTGTCTTTAATGATTGTTGGGTGTTGTTTTGGTGGAAAAATGAAGGATTGAAAGTGAGGTTTAATGGTGGAAGAATAGAGGAACAAGAAGGTCAAAAAATAAAATTATTTTTTCTTTTTTTTTAATTATTTTTTTTATATTTTTCTCTGATGACATGTAATTTTATCATTGGTTATAATTTTCATGTTATGGCAAGTGAATTTCACATGCCAAATTTAATCTGGAATTGTGCAATTTGTGCTTAATTAACACATTTTGTCAATGATAAAAGGGTTCAATAGGTACATGACCTATTTGAGGTGTCAATACGAAAAAAGTCAAAAAATTCAGAAATCTATCTATGTATTTTGTCAAAAATAATTAATGAAGATAATTATGACATGACATTAATTTACGTAATGTGGATCAGAGATGCCATTTATTTTAAAGCAAGTGAGCTACACATATGATGGAAAGAGTTTAAATTTTATTATTGATCAAATTTAAGGGTTCAGGTGACAAAGAGATAAGTAGAGGTGTTCACGTTATAAACTCGAATATCTACAAAAATCTACGTCCATTTGGCCTTATGTTTTCGACATATTTATATTTATCATTCTAAAATTTTTCTGGACTTAAAATAATCTAACAATAACAGAAAATACTTAAATGATTACTTTAGCTTAAAATATACTTTCAAAAATCATGGTATGTTATCATTGCTTTGTTTGCTACAAATTTCATATTAGTAAATCACTAAATTATAGTCTTCACGATCTTTATATATCAGAGTTTTCTTTTCATCGTTTTACAACAACGGGCAAAGATGATGCATTAAGATCTTGTTTATTAGCACTCAGTGAAGGTCTTAATCTTCATCCAAATCTATTTAATTATGTCTTTTATTTTTTTCGTCTGAATATTAATCATTCAAATCTTAACCATTAAGATCTTTAAGATAAAATTCTGTGAATAGTTTTAGCTTGAATGAAACAATTTGTAGGAGCTATTTATGATCAGGAGAAACTGTTACAACCAAGAAGACTTTAATAACTTGGGAGAAAGCTTGAATGTCACTTGATGTTGGGGACTTGGAACATCCTCAACTTTGAAGAATTGAAATCAAGCAATTATATAAAAATTATTTTAGGCACTGAATCAACAAAAACGGAAACTATGATCTATGAATAACTTGGATGCATACATCATATAATATAAAAAAGCAAAAATTCCTTCTTATGGAGTGTCACAAATAGGCTTCTTGGATGGTAAGAAAAGTGTTCAACATGAGGAGGTTCTGACCTCTACTTGAGGTATGTCCAGTCCCTGATCAGGAATGAGATATTTCATATTCACAGATTTTTTCAGATCCAATGAAATGAAGTGTCAAATAAGAAAAGCATCAAATTTATCTTTTTACTTTAAAAAGCTAATTAAATATATCCTTTATTATACTTTGAAATCATATCATATCAAAAAAAATAAAGTATCAAATAGAGAAAAGGATCAAATTTACTCCTCTTACTTTAAAAAATTGGCTAAGTATACTCTTCATTATACTTTGAGGTCATATTTTTTCTTGCTATCATACTTCAAGATCAATTTTACCCATACTTTGAAAAATTGGCTAAATATATCCTTCGTCATACTTTGGAGCCAAATTTATCCTCGATGTCATACTTTAGGGTCAAATTTATCCCGTTGTTAAGAATCATTTCACATGTATCCTTTCATTAATAGAAAAAACCAAATCAATGTTAAATACATCATCTTTTTAAAATAAAACACGCCCTAATCTAACTCGTTCGATCGACTCGAGCCACAAAAAAGAAAAAACAAATATACCTCATTTAGTTTTGTTGGTCAAATTTTTCCAGTGACATTAAGCCATTGGATATTTGTTAGTGCATAGTTCATGAAAATGAATCTACATCAGTGAAAACTCAAACAAATATATCCCTCCCTCAATTTATGGATTTGTATCAGTGCAAAGCTCATGAAAAATGGCACTTAGCGGCCAAATTCAATAAATTAGGTCTACTAATATTTCTTTGGATGACTAAGTTAACAGGTCTCCTTATGTGTCATCGTGACATCTCTTCATTCTTATGTCTATAGACAATTTGAATCTACATAAATTTTTCATCACATAACATCTTTACTCAGAATATTTATCCACTAATTCTAGAATCTAGATGCACATAAAATTGCATATAAGATTTTGAAAGTTGAACATAATTAAAATAGGAGCAGAATTTGTAATAAGCATTTTCTCTAATCTATGCTTCAGCGTTATCTCATTCCATTTTACTTTTTGTTCATTTGTAACCAACCTACCAGCACTATACGTTGAAAGAGAAATATATTTGTTTGTTGAAAAAATTCGATCAAGAAAACTGAGGAATGGTACATTTATTTTGTATTTTTCGTGGGTCAGATTTGAGGGTGGGGAGTTAAACTAGGGTATGTTTTATTTTTAAAAAATGGGTCATTTAGTTTTGATTTGAAATTTTTTTTGTTAAAGAAAGGGTACATGTGAAAAATTTAGTAAGAACTAGATAAATATGAGCGATGGATATATTGAGCCAATTTTTCAAATAGAGGGTTTACCTTTTTCCCTGTCAAATATTAGTATGTCACAATGCTGTTAGTTCTAGAACTGTTTTCATCTTTTGAAAAATCTTCAGTCGCGAAATGACTTGATCATATCAAAAAGTAGGACAAATCATCACATCAATACACCACCTCATTAACCTTAAGCCTGATTGGAAACTAGTTGATCACAATTGTCAAAAGGTTTCTAAGGAACAGTAAACATCATTTATCTTTATATCAACTCATTCACTAAAATAATGTAATTGATCCACTGAAGTGAATGTTTAAGAAGAAAGAAATGGGAAGTATATAAAATCTTTTAACAAAATGGGACTAGCAATTACAAATTTGGTCTGAATAATTGGAAGGGCTTAAAATCTGAAAATTGACTAAAACTAAAAAGCAAAAACATATCGATGCTTGAACAAGTTATACAGCATCAAAAGACAATTAAGCTACAAGCAGAAACGACTAAACGCATATGCAACTCGGAAACATTGTACAATAAAAAACTCGAAGATGTCTTGGCTTCATCCAAGTGTCGATGTCGAATAACTACTCGATGAGTACTAAAGTGCAGATAATACTGCAGTTGTTCCATATTCATGTTTGAAGCAAATAAACCACTAGTTTGGACCAAAAACTCGGCAGAAAACTTCCGCAAACAATAGCATGTAGGCAGAATGGTGTGAAGACCTAGAAAAGTATCACATCATTAAGGTCTAAGACAAGAACTGTTCGTAACTTATGCTGCAAAAATGTTCTACTCAGAGAAAGATTGCAGTTGGATTGCCTGGTGATGGAGGATTCTGCCTCACGACTGCAGCATGAGGCCCCGCCCTCTCCAGAGCATCATCTATCATAGATAAGATCTCCAATCTCTCGAGACCAAGCTGTCTCTTGATCAAGTCTGAGTTCTTCTCAAGGACTTCAATCTCACCAAAAGGAAGCCTCAAGTCCAATGCCTGAACCCCAACTGTCAAAACTTCGTCTTTCTTGAACCTCAAGAAAGGCATACAGAGCTTTTGTATTTGTTTGAAATTGCCTTGTTGCGCAACATCACTCTTCTGCAATTCAGAGAGGATTTCTTTATCAGGTGCAAAGGAGCTGGTTGAAGTGTCAAATTTCCTCTGCAGAATCTCCAAACATTCCTTTTTCCACCCACCGTACTGCTCATCCACATATATCAGCACCACAGTAGGTTTATTTTGGCTAATCAGATTTACATTTCCTTTCTTTGAACCAGAAACCTGTTTCTGAAGTAGCTTCCTCATCGAGATAATCGTGTCTTGCAAATACTTATTGGCCTTCTTGAGGGTAAAATCTGGCAAATCAGCCTCTGGCCACCCAGCTTTTATGACATAACCATCCTTCTTCAAAAGCACTCTCCAGGCATACTCAGCATAGTGTGGGCAGATAGGAGCAATAAGACGTGTTTGAACATCCATAAATCGGCATAGCAAATTCCAGTTCATGCCTCCTGAACCACAGGAAAGCCTGTACTCATCTCTGGCAGCCTGAAGATCATAAAAACCAGTTTTCAGAGCTTCCCGAAACATGTATTCACTGTAGTTCTTCTCTGCAGTCCTGACTGCAATATTTATTTCATTAGCAAATACACGGTCTGCATATGTGGATGGTGGCCCAGTTCTTAAGGATGGTTCTGCAGAAAGAACCTCCTGCATCCATGCTATTTCTTTTGTCAGACGTAAGATGGCAGCATTAGCTGTTTCAAAGACAAAGTTAGCATCATCCATCCCATCACCTGCATCTGCAAGAGCAAAGCGTGTGGCATCAGCTGAGAACTCTTCAATTGCCTGCCGAAGTGTTCGGAAATTTCCAGTAGACTTGGACATCTTCTCAGAGTTCAGCATTATATGCCCATTGCATCTGAAACCACGTGGCCAGTGGTGCTTAGGGAAGATGGCAGTGTGGTTATAGATACAAAAGGTAAGATGATTCTGAATAAGGTCCTTGCCAGAAACTCTGAGATCGAAGGGATACCAGTAATCAAATTCTTGCTTCATCTCCTTGAGAAGAGAAGAAGATATAGAAGGCTTTTCAGGAAAAGGTCCATTACAGAACAAGAATTCCCAGATATCATCTGTCAGCTGCTCTGGTTTCACTGAAGAATGATCAGTACCATACATGTCCCCTTTCTGCAAGAAATGTGCCACAGTGTAATATGCCATATAAATAGTGGAATCTGACAAGGACTCAACTAAGAAATTCTCATCCCAAGGAATACGAGTTCCCAGCCCGAAATTGCGAGAACAAGCCCACTGATTAAGCCAGCTGAGAGTGTGTTCAAAGCCATGCCGTGTCTCGTCAGAGTTGAGATTCATACTGGCCAAACATTCCTCTGCAGCCTTCCTCCATTCTGATTCTCCATACGTGAGATACCACTGATCAGTCAAAGCCACAACACACTCATCCCCAGATCTCGACATAACCTTCTTCTCAGGTTCACTATATACTACAGCTTGATTCATCTCCAAAAGGTTGCTCCTGATCAGACCTTTCGCTTCTTGGACTTTCATACCAGAAAATTCTCCAACAATCATGGTTCCCTCGTAAAACCCGCCCTTGTAAATTGTTTTCTTTGCCTCATCAAGCTTATCTCTCTCATTCTGGCTCTTGATTTTTTTTTCAATGCAAATTCTCTCAGCTGACCTGTCTCCAAAATCTGGATGGTGGATAATCGGAACTATCTCAAACGGCAAGACCCACTCATCCTTCACACCGAATTTGGCCCTGAAAGCTGGCTTTGACTTCAAATCATGCAGGGCCATATAATCATCAGGGGAATCGCTGGGAACACTAGTTACAATTCCAGTACCTTTTTCTGTAAGAACAGATAACATGGGTAGAGTGTATATTGTCTTATTAAATGCCAAGGGAGACCTCAGGGGCAAACCTATAAGATCTTGACCAGACAATTCAACCAAACAAGTAGGCTTCTCAGGGATCCGAGACAACCTTTGATAGGCTAGATTAAGAGCTGCCTTATAAGTCAACACAAAAACCTCGGTATCATTAATCTCAAATGCCCCATATTTTCCTTCAGGCAAAACCCAAGCATTTGTTTGCCCATACATGGTCTCTGGTCTCAATGTAGCTGCGGCGAGATATACCGTTTTTCCCTCCAGAACACTCATCTTTGGTGGAAAAGGAGGGAGAACTTCCATCTTGATAAGAGTATACTCCTGCGGAATAACTCCTTCACCAGAAGCACGGTCATGGTCAGCACATGGCTGACCATCTAGGGGTGAATATACGGCGTACCTTAGATCTTTAACAATCTTTCCCGAGGCTTTCAGCTTCCGCATTTGCCACCGTACAAATGAATCAAAGTATGGATTAATGTCAGTTGTAATAAAAGCTCTACGCCAATCACAACCCAAGCCAAACTCCTTCAGATCCTCTACAGCCAGAGGGGGAAAGTATGTTAGCCAGTAATATGGGTCTGTAAACCTGGCAATTTCCTCGTCAGGCAGACCGTAACTCCTCATTATCTCCCACTGGTATTTAACAGCCCCAGTCTTGGCAAGAACCTTTGATTTCTTTCCTTTAAATTTTCCACCTGGTACAACCTGGTTTCCTTCAGCCTCAACCTTCACTTCTGTTTCAACACTCTCCTCTTCCTCAACAGGAAACACGGGTGGGTTCCCAAACCTGGATATTTCCCTCGAAAGCTTATCAGCAGAAGCCTTTATGGGCATCCCTGTGCAATGAAATGCAAAAGGCAAAAGAACAGTAGCACCTCTCAGTCGGTGATATGCAGCCGCAAATTCAAGCTTTGACAATGAAAAAGCATGGCCCAAATGCAGATACCCATTCATATACGGGAAAGGGAAATTCCCAAAGAACTTTTCACCAACTTTAGGAGGTGATTCTTTAGGTTCAGCTCTGAAAACATCACCTTCTGTCCACCACTTATGAACCTGTTTCTCTATGTCTAACAATTGGTTCCTTCGGGCAAAGCTTCTGCCACCTTCTTCTGCCATCACTTCTCTATCAGCAAACCCACAGAATCTGCATAAAATAGGAAAAGTCATAACAGGGGAACATCTTCATATATTATCTTCATAGATCCATCAAGGCAACTTTGAACAAACAATGCAACATCTTCGCAAGAACATGCACACTGGAAAAAATGTACAAAAGGAACATCATGTTCTCGTAAAAAACAAATTACTCAAACCACAGGGTAAAATCGCATACACAAATAGATGTGATAACCTAACATCATGGAATATAACCAAAATAAAATCTTAGGTAATGACAATTGACAAGTGATCTGAGGCATCAATTCCGCATGCTTCACAGAATGTCTGAGCCATGAAGCTATCTAGACCATGTCTTCCTCTGGAGGAGCAATTATGGAACAGAGCGATAGTAAACCAGTTAAGAAAAGAAAAATTCACATTTCCAATAGATGTTACAGGTGCCAACAACTTCCTAACTTTGTACTGTTCTGGATCTAATGAAGTACTATCATCTTCCTAACTTTATACTGTTCTGGATCTTCTTGATGCCAACAATGAAATTTCTTTTTACTTCGTAAAAAAAACCAAAAAAAAAAAAAAAAAAAAAACAGTCACCAGCTCCTTCAAGAAGCCAACTAGTTGCTAGAAAAACAAAATGACCAAACATGAAAAATGAAATAAAACACAGTACAAACATCACATAACAGCCATGTACAAAAATGTTAGAGCCATGTACAGTTGAAACTTAAAAAATCAGCAGAACAGAATTAGAAAAGAAAAGCTGCAGCTGGAAAATCATTTAAAAAATTAAGTAAACGAAATATTTATTTAAAATGCATACTATAAACGATTAAAAAAAAAGAAGTTACTTATCAATGAATCAAACCACAATTGAGGATTTAACATTCCTTTTCAGCATGATGACTATGAAATAGTTCCTACTATAAAATAACTAAAATAAATACTAAAAATAAAAGCAACTTATTTCTGAACCCACCAAAGACTAAAACTTTATTATTTGTATTCAACATAAGTCGAACATATCGATCAGATTAAAGAAAATTAGCAGAATTGCTAACAAATATAATTCAAGAATTGAGGGAAAAAATAGTGGCAATAAGATTTTTTTTAATAGCACGTGGTGTCCGGATTACAAAAATGTTTACCTTGATTTGGTTAAATATAAGGGGATTATAACATATGATGATAATTGCTTAGGCTGAAATGAAGATCGTCTCAATATGTGAGACGCCACAGTGAAGAAGGAGAATCAAAGTAGATGGATCACGTTTACTAGGGTTTTAGATAAAAGGGGAAACTCTTTTCTTTTGTCTTTAGTTTATCACTGAATTTTCTAAATGGTACCTAGCAAATGTGGGATTTTGCAATTTAGGCCCACTAGATTCTGTTATCTCAATTTACCTTCTCGGTACTTTCTTTTTCCTTATTTCATGTTACTCCCTCCATTTAAAAACAGAATGACCTACTTTAACTTGGTACAAAGTTTAAAAAAATAAAGAAGACTTTTAAATTTTATGTCTTTAAATTAAAGTTGTGTCAAATGTATAAATATACTTTTTAATCTTGTGATTCTAAACATGTCATGTGAAAAGTTGAAATTAAATATTGTAAAAAAGGAAATGGATCATTCCTTTTTAAACAGACTAAAAAGAAAAGCATGTAATTCTTTTTTAAACGGAGGGAGTAATATATAAGTAAGGATAAACTGTTGAAGCAGACAACTTGTGGAGACATGCCTTTTCATCAGCTTCGACAGTGATTTAATTATATCGTCCTTAATTAATTATTATATAAGTTATTTTTATATTAGAAAATTAATAATATTTAAAAAGTACAGTAGATATTTATGATATGTCTGCTTCAACTGTTTCAACTTTTAACCATGATTTTACTATATCATTCTTAATTAATTATTATAAGTTATTTACATATTAGAAAATTAATAATACATAATTAAAAAAAGTAAATAGATATTTATGACATACTTGCTTCAACTGCTTCAATCTTGATTTTACTATATTATTCTTAATTAATTATTATAAGTCATTTACGTATTAAAAAATTAATAATATTTAATTTACAAATATAATAAACATTCAGGACATTATTGTTTCAATTGCTTCAATCGTGATTCTATTATATCACCTCTAATTAATTATTATAGATCATCTAAGCATTAAAAAATTGATAATATTTCATAAAAAAAGTTCAAATAGACATAAAATTCTAAGTTAACTCTTGATGTTTTAAATTAATCTGGTGACTTATATGTAGTCCTCTTAAAAAAAATCACAAGTACTTTTTATAGTAATTTTATTATATCTTTTCTAATTAGTTAGCCTTTGATGTTTTAAATTAACTTGACAACTTATACGAGGTCCACTAACAAAAAAAATCACAAGTAACTTTTATAGTAATTTTATTATATCACTTCTAGATATATATTATAAGTCATTGAAATGTTAGATAATTAATTATTATAAGTTATTTACGTATTAAAAAATTAATATTATTTAATTTAAAAAATAAAATAGATATTTATGACATATCTGCTTCAGCTTCTTCAATTTTGATTTTACTATATCATCCCTGCTTAATTATATAATTCATTTACGTATTAAAAAATTAATAATATATAATAAAAAAGTAAAATAAATATTTATGACATGCCTGCTTCAACCGCGATTTTATTATATCATTCTTAATTAATTGTTATAAGTCATTTATGTATTAAAAAATTAATAATATTTAATTAAAAAATACAATAGACATTTATGACATGTCTGCTTCAATTACTTCAATCGTAATTTTACTATATCACGCCTAATTAATTATTATAGATCATTTAAGCATTAGAAAAATTGATAATATTTCATTAAAAAAGATAAAATAGACACAAAATTATAAGTTAATACTTGATGTTTTAAATTAACTGAACGACTTATATGGAGTCCACTTAAATTTTTGCCCACAAATACTTTTTATAGTAATTTTATTATATCGATTCTAATTAGTTAACCATTGATGTTTTAAATTAACTTGACTTCTTATATTGAGTTCACTTAAAAAAAATTCACAAGTAACTTTTATAGTAATTTTATTATATCAATTATAAATAGTCATTATAAGTCATTTAAGTATTAGATTATAAATAATATTTAATAACAAGGGTAAAATAGCTAAAAAAAAATAAAATCGAATAAAGTACTTTGCAATAGTAATATCCGTGTCAAAAAAAGGTATGAAAGTAGTACACCTATTTAGATCTAAATAATTAGATTCAAAAAAAAATAAAAATTAAATACATAGTAATGGTGTATATACGAGTGATTAAAATATCTATTTTTATTAGGTACTATTAAATGAAGCATAGAATACATAGACAAGGAAATTAAATTTTAATTTTTTAACAACTTTTTCGTTTCGATGATCGACATGCTTGTCGATCACTGTTTGCTCCGTAATTTTACTATATCACTCTTAATTATTATATGTCATTTACGTATTAGAAAATTAATAATAATTAATAGAATAAATAAGTAAAATAGACATAAAATGATTAATTAACTCTTTGTATTTTAAATTAACTTGACATCTTATATGAGGCTCGCTTAAATTATTTTTACAAATATTTTTTTTAGCAATATTACTATATCACTTCTAATTTGTTATTATAAGTCATTTAAGACATGTCTGATTCGCTACTTCAATCGTGATATTTGCTTAACTCTCAAAATTTATATTGTTGCTACTTAAAATAGAATAAAAGAAAAAATATTATAAATTAAAATAATTTAAAATTTTAATTATTCAAATTATTTAATAATAACAATTTATTTCACTATTTTTATAATAATTTTAAAAATTAAAGCTCAACATGGGCCCGTGCTCTACACGGGCCTATCGCCATTAGTCATGTTAGGTTGATCTAAGTTTTTACAAAATATAGAAAAAATAAATTCATTAAAATGAAAAAAGAAATGACTTTATAGTGATATTTGAAAAGCAAGTTTGCATTTTATATTAGTTGCTGTCTTTCTCATCCTACAAAATATCATCATCCCGACCACCTCGATTCTTCATCTCACATCACTTAGCATTTGACTAGATTATATATAAATATTTTTGACATAAATATTTGTCCACCTCCTAGTTGGTCGGATCAGTCTAAAAATTATAATCTAAAAATTGTAATTTCGAAACAATTTAGTTCACAAACCAAAGAATTCCTAATACATGCCCATTTAAACATAATTGAAATCAGATTAGTTTTGAAGTTGAAATTTAGTTCGAGCCTGCAATTTTGATTTCTAAGTTATAATTTTCTCATTGTTTGAGTGGATTAGGGTTTCACATTGATTGAAAAATGAGCAGTTTACATTATACAGACTTGTGCAATTTTCTCCTCATGAGCTAACCTTAGGAATTGAATTAAACCTAGGTGTCAAATTTTACATAGCATCAAAGTCAAGTTCTTCCTGTTGGCCTTTCGATCCACATTCCAATCGAGTCTATATGTGAAGTAGGCTATTAATTGGAGAACAGATCAGTGATTTGCTTATATAAAATTAGAAAATCTTACTCTCATGAACTAAATTTTTGAGATTAAATTCGACCTAAATAATATACCTTTAAACTCAAAAACAAAAAATCCCTACAATTTGTGAAAACTACCAAAGCTTCAAATAGATCTCGTACTATAAACTATACTGATGACTCCTCTAATTTCCATCTTAACTATACCATATGCTGCAATTTTACCAAATGTACTCTTTCGTCTTAGATTGTGAAGATAAACTACATAATTACAAGAACAAATATAATTTAATCTACCATATATAAGTTAAATCTCTATGCAATGAATTAACTATTATATACAACGGATACATAATCGGAATAGATGATCTATTTAAATATTTATTAGAATTTAATAAGTATTCCATAATAAATACTATACTATATCTAAATACATGATTAATAGTAAGTATCAAAACAAATAAAACACATATACATGTACTCTTTTGTCCAGAGTTCAAAACACTCCCTCAACCGCTCTCCCCTTTGCCTTTGTTTATATGGCAATTTGGCATATCATAGGACTAAACTCGTCACTGAGGCTTCTTCAATGCCCACAAACATTAGCTAGAAACTATTTCATCTGTAAATCAGGAAGAATACATAACATCAATGAATTTACTAAAAAAGGAGAAATCTTTAACTTGTGGGTATTACAATAGACAACTGAGTATACAGTAAAAGCAAAACTACAGACACCAAACTTTGTCGAGCAGAGAAACGAACAGCTCGAGTTAACAGGCTAATGGATCTCATACATAACCGCGAATTAGAGGTACTTATCTCATGTTAGCGCTAATTCCTCTATAAAGCATTCAACAATTCTACAGTCAAACTTCTCTATAACGGCGTCATTTGTCTCAATATCTTTTTGCTGTTATAGTGAAATGTCGTTATAGACGACAATGGTTATAGAGAGACATGACTATAAGTTATGTCGTACAAAGAGTACTACAATCTTCAAAATGATAAATTGAGCATCAGGAGAGACTTTCTAATGGAACACATTTTCCGTTACTTATTTCAAATAACTATGCAATAAGTAACTAGCTGATCACCATTAATAATGAATACTATAAAACATTTCCTACAAACAATAGATTTACCTTCCATCATCCTCGAACGGACAACAATTATTGCATACTCCAGTAAAGAGGAGAAAATTGGCTGCTAAATGATCGAGATCAGAGATGCCTCAGGCTGACCAATTCAATATCAAATATGACTGTTCCCAGGGTCGCACCTTCTCCATTTGCAAGACGGGTGGGGTTGAAAATGGTAGTAAAAAGCCTTTGCCGATCAAAATACTGAAATAGGAAGAAAAGTTTAGCAACTTAAGTCTCAAATGAAATATACAGATGAATTAAAAGTTTTCCAAGTTTCATTTCGACAAAGAATTAAAAGTAATATTAACCTCAGTTTCAACACCAGATCAAGACAATCAACCAATTCTAAAGACCTTCCCGCCACAGATTTGATGAATGACTGATTCATCCAATAGAAGAAGGCTGACACAACAAAACTCCAAAATCCCTTCAAGACTCTACCAAAGTCGACTACACAATCCGAAAAAAACAAGATGGGGGTTTAATGAATGGATTTCCTGTCATGTATGTTCAACTACGAAGGTGTAGCAACTGCAGCTGAAGCACATATTGTGTTTTCCAGTTTATGCTTTTTGGCATCTATCTGGCATTTGGTGTATTGGGAATTCTAATTCAGTTTGGCAGGCTTGGGTCAGTCCTTCCACCGCTATTATTTGAAACTTGAGAATAAGAAACTCCAATGTGATAACATGTTCAATATTTTGTTTCTCATCACTAAAACTAAAAGTGGTAAAAGGGTTGCAAATTAAAACATGGAAGGTCGGACTACAGCACCACAGTAGAATTATGATCTTTATGTCTAAAAGAGCAAAGTGATTCTTGCACAAATTTCCCTTTTGCTAACTAACTATTAGAGATGTAATACCTTCTCTTGAAAAAGGGTTACAGTTCACTCACAGAAACACACATCAAACAGAAAAGAAAGATCAAAGACATGATTCCATGCCTTTTACTTTCCAAAACCCAGGTTCGGTAGGTACCCCACAGCTTAATTTATGTAGAAAGAGCTCCAGTATTCACAAGACTAACTAGACTTCCCTTCCAAGTCTCTCCAAAAGAATGCAACTGAGAAAGACCAATTTATGATTAAAAGGAGAAGAGCAACTTCACACATTAGGTGGCAGGGGTTCTTGGGATGTATTCTGATATCCTTGAGATGGTGGGATAATAACCCGGCGAAGGCCGCCTACTTTCATCGATCTCACAGCAGTTTCAATCCCTGATATAACCTGCACTAAATAGATAGACAAAGATGTGGAATTAATTGGTACAGTTTTATTTGCTATACAATTTAGTAGGTTCAGACCAGTCAAACAGATACTGCTTCAAAGAGACTGAGCATCAAAGAATTCAAAGTAGGAAAAAAAAAATGAATTCATGTTAGACAGACAAATTAAAACGATAAATTAAGCATATTGAATCAACCAGATCAAGCACAGTCAAGCAGGCCCTGGAAGACTAAAAAAGTAAGGAAAACCAAACAAAGGAAATATCTCATTTAAAGATTCACTACAATGACTGTATGAGCTAACATATTTGAGATAGGTCGAGTTGGGAATTAATAACTAACATCATCTAGGGATTTTTTTTTCTATAATAAAACAACAGTGACAAGTTTTGGTATCGGTGATAATCCAAATTACAGAAGAAGAAAAAGATAAAGAGTCAACATCTTCCTTTCTAATCACGTTCTCCTCTTGGATACACCTTACCTGAACCTACATTTGAACCTTTTCACAGCTGTAGTCCTCGCCTACCCACCAATTTTCCCCTCCTTCCTATGTTGGCCGGATTGTCATTTTTCCTGCATGCTGTCTTGGCCAATCTCATTAGTACTTGCTCCAGCATAACCTTGCGTCCTCCACACTCCCAGCACTTTCTTCCTTTCATTTTTCTTAATGCTATTACTTTTCTCTTCTTCTTCATCATTCGTGTGCTAAGCATTTCAACATAACTTTATTAAGTAGTCCTCTTCCACTGCTGTAGGTGGTGGCAGAAACTAAAAGTTTTTCCACTTTTGTAGGTGAAGCTAGAAACTGAAGGACCACAAAGAGGAAGAAACCCTGTGGTAGCAACGAAGACATAGCATCAAGTAGTCTAGAAGCATCATTTTGTTAGGCTATTTTAGTAAGGATCATACTATGATGACAGCTTTTCAATATGGTGGGATATTTTGTATGTACTAGTTACCTTCTTATAATGCCAAGTCTAGAGAAGATTGTTAAGAGAAGCATTTCATCGGCTTATAATGCCACTGGAAGGAAAAAGTTCAAAACATTTTAATTGAATTACATGGTACCAATTACTAACCAGCCTAAAGGCAAACAAGCATAATCAAAATGACCCACTTAGTGCTTCACCGACAGTCTGAAGGATGATCGCAAGAAACAATCACACATAGGACTGCACAGTCCTACATGCTGATCACCACATCCATACATGATAGCAAGAAACAATAACACAGAGGAATGCACAGTCCTACATGCTGCTTACCATTGGTGGCTATATTCTACAGGTAGACTTTTCATTTCCTCATCCTTTTCCACATTGGTTGTCAGCTTGTCGCCACCTTCCCTGATCTACTCTATTTTTTTAAATATTGGTAAATCCTACCCCCAAAATCCCCTGCCTAAGAGTCAGCAGTGGCCCTTCTCTATTTTGTTTCCTTGATGACCAAACTCCCACTCTTTTGGTTGGAAGCGGAGTGGAGCAGCCTCTACTCTCCCACCATCTAGCTTGTTTTGGGCAAAATTTCAATCTTCTAAGATCAAATTTCCGTCCTTCCCACATTGACAAAGTGAACTTTTGCAAAATCCACCATACTGACATAGTGAACGATTACAATAGCAGAGAAGAGCAAAGTCATAGGTACTAAAGGAAGTAACCCTCCCACCAGCCTCAGAGCGTGATGCGCGATACATCAGTTTCCTGATTCATTTCTCAATCTAAATTCACAATGGTAGATTTCAGCAAAGGCCTGCATCTCTTATCTCTCTACCATCACACGGCAAAGCTTATTCCAACAGAAGTCCTCTTTGGTGTTGAACTTGAGAGGACAAGCTTGTCTCACTGTCCTATGTCCCTATCTACCTGGATCATGCTTGGTTGCAAACTTGTTTGAGGATTTCTTAGAACAATCGCTTGTGAAACTAGCATAATAATACAGGGAATATGAACATCAATATCTGATGTCTGTATCTAACTGAACAAGTGTTATAGAAACAAAGTCAAGTAATCTGGCTCTATCTGCCACATATAACTTACCTATTCACGTATCCCTGGAAATGGTAAAATGCAATCTGTGTAGGGACCTTGCAGTGCACATTCCAGATCTTGCAATATCTTTTCTAAATGCCAGATGCTGCTATTTTGGGCGTGTAGCAATAAACCCATAATTGAGAGACAATATAATAATCTAAGAATCAGAAAACAACTTTACAGAAGAAAGACTTAGGGTAAAATTCCTGAAATACGAAAGATTTACAACCAATGGGGCTAATTATAATTGCATAAGTTGGTATCGAGTAGCTTTTGCATTTGACATAATTAATTCAGGCAACACTTCCCTTTTTGGAATTTCCAAAACTAACACCCAAGTTTTTCTACAGAAACTTTTAAGTCCCTCTTTAAATAAAAACAACATAAATCATCAAATAAACCTTCAGTCATTACCCACTCATACCAAGTCTTAATCGACCCTTTGTTGTTGACCTGAATACTGTATTGCACAAAACTGTGCATGTATTATAGTATTTCATCCACAAGCCCTGCTCAGGAAATGAAATTCATCTCTAAATTTGCTGTTTTCACTCAAGTGGATTTTCAGGTTTGTCATTCATATTGTTGAAGACAGCCAAACTAACACATATGCTTACCCATTATCTCCTCAAAAGGGTATCTAAACTTTTTACTTTATCGAACCTCAGTCTATTTTCAGCCCGTTAAATAAGTAGGATTCGTAACATGTTGTGTTAAGAAGATCAAACATTAGGTTGAGTTCCGCATTGGAGTTCATTAGTGGTCAAGCAGTTTTAAATACTTCTTGGCCAAAGCATCAAGCAGTCATCCATCAACCACATTCAGGTTCAACTAATTACCTTGACTCCTCTTTGATCAGTTAAAGAAAGATTCAATGGACAAGTGTGAAAGACAGGTTAACTCACTTTGCCCGAACCAAGGACGAACGAGAAAGGAATTGGTTCGCCAGTTTCATCCTTGTGATCATACGTTGAGTCAAAGCGCCATCCTTGCTTTGCCGCAAGTCTCCCATAATAATGAATTGCAACCTGTCCAATCACCGTGAGAAGAAAACTTAAATACTATTTTCCAGAACTGAACAGAATCATAAAACACTACAAGTACAGTTCTATGTAATGCTGATAACAATGTGCTAGAACATCTTCCATTCAGGCATTGCCACTGATTCCTCCTTGCTTTTTCTTCAACTTATTATACTATCCTTTAGCACAAAGAGAAACCACATGCAACACATTGACCCAATGGCTACAAGTTATCTAAATAAAACTTCCTGAATTCTGACTTATTCCACTACTAATATTTCAGTCCTATTAGTTTTAGAGGTCATGAAAAGAGTTAATGTACACTTATAGCATATGCAATAATAATTTAGTAAAGACAGATAGCTCCGGATAAAAAGAGGCTTGCCTAGATATTTGCTCGATCGACAATATATGCTAGAGAAATTTGTTCTTCACTATGCCACCATAAACGTACCATTCTTTCATGATTGTGAAAACTCAACAATGGAATTTCAATCAAACTCAAAATCTTCTCCACTACACGGGGGAAGACATAAAAACCCAACTCCCTAGAAACAACAGAAATGTTGAAAAGGAAGAGACTTCTTTTTCTATCAATCAATCAGCTATGCCTCAATCCAAAACTAATCGGAGTGAGCTATCTGAATCATATTATCCATTTCGCTCTAATTGGCCTCATTTCATTCCAATTAATTTGTCTTTAGGCACATTAGGATTTATCCAAAATTAGATTTTTTAAACCCCACACTTACTACTTCAACAATCCTTAATCTCAGCTAGTTGATAATCCTGTGCTTTCACAATTCCGCAAACATATCTCAACTAAATTTTTTCCAAAAATTCATTTTTTTGTTACCAATAATATGTGATTGCAATACAAAACACAAGCTAACTGCATTTTTCTAGCACAATCCCAGTCATTTTACCCACCTCAAAGATTCCCCAGCTCTGTACTGAAAGCAGGTACTCACTCCGTCTCAATTTGTTTGTCTTATTTTTCCTTTTTAGTCCATTTCAAGAAAGATGTCTTTTTCCTTTTCTAACAACTCTTTCATTATAACTTTCCTCACAGACATGTTTAAAAATAGGATTAAAGGACATTTTTATACATTCTGCCTGTCTTTAATTTAAGAGAATAAAAATAGTAATTACTTTCTTATACTCCACGCCAAGTCGAAATCATACAAACAAATTGATTACTAGAATTAAAAAGTACGAAGAAATTATCATGTTATCTAGAGAAAGAAGGGTACCACATCACCATCAAGAGGGGTTTCTCCATCACCAATACGAAGGTCCAATGCCTTGACACCACCTGAATTTGGCAGCTCCAAGAACTTTGGAACTTGAGTATTTGCCCAAGAAATTGAACTAGTAGCTCCATTAGAGAAAATAAGAGCAAGTGTAGACAGAGAAAAAGCTCTTCTTGATTTCTGCACACTCGAAGAAGCTTGGATTTTGTGGATATGGGGTGGTATATATAGGTATGTTGGACAAGGTAATGTAACTAGTTTCATCATTCTCATCTTCACTACTCTTCAAAGCTTCTGCCTTTCCTCTCAAATTGCTGGCCTTCCTTTTTAGGTGATTATAATTTATACAAAAAAAAAATCGATTTGAGTTCATTTTTTAAATAAATAAATTATGTTTTTTTTTTTTTTAAATATCACAAATTAATTAAGTTAGTTTATTGCTGATTGCAATTTTATTATTCTTTTTGTTAGTGTTTTAATCAAACTAACCAGTGAATTTGTCCGCGCGAGATTTCTATCAAAATCATACGTTATTATTTTGAACCAAAATAATTATAAAACTATAATAATCAGAAATTCATATAAAATACAAAATAAAGAGAAATCATATAGAGAACATACAAAACAAAAAGATGCAACATCATTCTTACGAACTTAATCATTAGAAACATGAAATATAATAAGCACCAAAAACATAACAATAAAAATGGTAAATGCATTTTTATAATAAATTAACATTTGAATTTAGTAGTTTTTTTTTTCAAAAATAATAATAATGAAAGAGTTACTCCTTGAATTCAAACCGCAGAAACAACAGAACATGTCTTAATTATCCATCATAAAGAGAAAATTAACATAAGAAAGTAAACAGAACATGTATAAAGAACAAATTAATAGAAAAGGTGAAGAGAAACATTATTCGGGAAATTTATGATAAACTAATCTTCCTCAAGAATCAAGCTTGAAGGGGAGCATTGGAGTAATTGGTAAAGTTGTTGCCATGTGACCAGGATATCACGAGTTCAAGCCTTGGAAACGGTTTCTAGCAGAAATACGAGGTAAGGCTGCGTAAGATACACCCTTGTGGTGGGGCCCTTCCCCGAACACCGCGCATAGCAGTAGCTTTAGTGCATCAGGCTGCCCTTTTTTAAGAATCAAGCTTAATTCTACAAATAAAAACTAAATTGGCTATTAGAATCAAACATTCGAAAATTAGAAGAAGGGTTTAATATTCATAATTAGCATTTGATCTATATGAATATTTTTATTCAGTTTATAAAATATCATCACTAAGAAAAAAATTTAAACGATAAAAAAACATGTATTTAAAATTTTATGATGCATTCTTACAAACTTTCAGCTACTAACACACACAAGAAAAATAAAGTATATTTGTTTACCTTGATAATTGCTTTTAGAGTGATGAAGAAGCATAAATCTATAAACAAAAAAATAATATTAGAAGAAAGTTACAACCAATATTGATCCAATGCTTAATTCTGAAAAGTGCATTAAGAAATGCTTATTCAAATGTTTAAATTTATAGAACTTATATTTGGAATATCAAAAGGTATGAGAAGATAGAGTAACATTAAGGATATGAATGGATAATAATAATAATAATAATAGTAAGCCATAATTGTCATGTTTAATTCTCTTAAAAAAATTAGTTAAAAATGATTTTTGAGTTTTTAACATATTATATAAATTAAAAAATAAATAAGAAAAAGCTCAAAAAATTGAAAACACACACACATATAGAGAGAGAGATTGTCATAAAAGTTATACATTGTCATAAAAGTATTTTTAAATTCGGAAAGTGGGATGAATTATTTTTTTTCAAGAGGAAGAATAGATAAATTAAATCATAAAAAGTGTGATAAATAAGGTGAAGAAGTGGAAGAGTTTAATAGCATGAGATAATAATTATGTTGTATATTACACACATTGTATTTAATTTCTAATAATATAGACACTAATGGATGGTTTTTATTAATTTTAAATAATTTATTAAGCTAAAAATAAGAGAAAATAATTCAAAAAAAATATAAAATAGATAAATGACATTAGATGCCTCTAAGGCATGCCACATAGGAGTTACTATTGATCTCTTATATATATATATATATATATATATATATATATATATTTTGATTAAGTTGGTTTTTATCGATTAGCTCTTGCTGATAATTTTAATTTTTTTTAAAAAAATTGTTATTGATTATAGAATGTCTAGGGACTCTTTGCTAAAAGGCCACATCTAAAACTATTTTTGATATTTAGACACTAGTTTTTAAAAAATTGAGAATATAGATACCCTAATGGGTCCACAAAAATAAATGACAATCCTAGCACTCAACTTAAAAAATATACACTTTGGTCCCTCTTTCATTTCAGCCCTTATTTTAAAAAAACTACACTTTAGTCTATGTCCAAAAATATAAATATTGGATAATTAATTTTAAAAAAATATCAAACTTCTCAACCAATCCACTACCAACCACTCGATTTTCCCGCCAATCCCTTAATTTTTCGGCCATTTTTCATCAATTTTTTCGGCATCCATCGGAAAGTGACTTATCTTCATTGTTTTAAGTTATTTTTTCATATTTTTAGCCTCAAATTTTCATCCATTTTCATACAAAAAATCTGAAAATCAGTCCCACATTTTGATATCGATTCTTGGCTCAATAGCAATATTCCAACGGAATACGATTGCATAGGTGGTGATGAATGGGATAATAGTGAAGATTATGAAGAAGAGGAGTATGGAAGAGGTGAGGACGGCCAATTTGGACCACAAGGAAGCCACTCTTTCTTGGACGACACCAATCTTTGTGTAGGACAAACATTCAAGGATAAGAAAATGTTGAATCTTTTGTTGAAGAAGGTGTCGGTGGAAATGTCTTTTAATTACACAACGGTGAAGAGTTGTAAGAAATACTTGAGGGTGAGGTGTGTAGATCCTACTTGCCAGTGGATGGTGCAAGCATGTGCGATCGGAGAATCAGGTTGGTTTTATATCCATAAGTACGTGAAAGAGCATAGTTGTGGCGTTGATCATGTCACGAGAAAGCACAAAAATATCATCCCGGAGGTCATTGTCTTACTTATTTTGAACTTTTTTGTTGACAACAAAGGTCCAAGCCCGAAAGAGATCAAGAGGATCGTATTTAAGGAGCTACATTGCAGGTTGGGCTATTGGAAGTGTTGGATGGCAGGCGTCATTGCGAATAACATAGTTTGAGGTACACCTGAGCACGGATATACAGTGTTTCCCGCCTTTTTATATATTTTCAACGGCCTTAATCCCGAGTCTATAAATTTTCTCATGGTCGATGAGAAGTCGGGTAGGTTTATTTACTACTTTATGGCGTTTGGGGCTTCCATCAGTGGATATCCACACATGAGAAAGGTCGTTGCCCTTGATGGCATGTATTTGTGCGGCAAGTACGGGGGCATGCTACTATTTTCTGTCACTCAAGATACGCAGAATCGTATTTATCCCTTAGCGTATTGTGTGGTGGATAAGGAGAATGATGCGGCGTGGGGCTTCTTCTTCGATAAGCTTAAGGCCTTTGTTTTCGACGAATCAAAGTTGTGCGTTATCTTCAACAGACACGTAAGCATAGCCAATGACCTCGCAAGGCATTATCCGTTTGCGCATCATGGTGTTTGTATGAGGCATCTCGATGAAAATCTCTGAATGAATCACCATTGTGCAGATTCTCTCTATTTGTACTACCATACGGCCAAGGCGTACACATTGAAAGATTTTAATGACGACTTCAATGCCCTTAAAGAAAGATGCCCCAGTGTAGCTATAATGCCCCGTACTTTTCTTAGTCCCGATTAGCTCCTAGTGCGTCAAGGGTCAATTTAAAAAATGTATAACTCTTGATACGTGTAGAATTTTCCAGCTCTAGACCCACCAAATGACAGATAATTGAATTAGCTTTCTAACGATACCAATTTTGCTTAAATTTGATACTCGATTGAGAAGTTATGACGCTTTTAGTGAAAAGCAGTAGAGCACCGCATCGCGGTGGAGGCCAGATTCTCAATTGTCCATTTTCCAGTGAAGCACCATGATGACTCCGCATCACGGTGAATTCCAAAATCCCATTCGTTTCTTTCCAATAGTTCACCGTGATTTGTCGGTATCGCGCCAGAATTTTTGATGGGACAGGCAACGCGTCGCCGTAGAGTGCAAAATGGCACTTGTCCTTTTCTAGTGACGCAACACGATTACACCACATTGCGCCAGAGCCCAAAATGACAATTGTCCCTTTTCCAGTAAGCCATCGCGATGGCTTCACGTTACGGTGGAGTATAAAATCGGGATTCCAGTTCTGAATTAATTTTTCCAAATGACAACTTAGTCTTTTCCCAAGCCCCCAAATCGTGAAAAAAACTAGATTAAACCTATTCTAAGCATATTACGATTACTTTTCATCAAATTACTCTCCAAGAAACCCTAGAACTTCAATTTTAAAACCTCAAGAAATTCAAATTCCACCATTCTTTTTCCAAGATAACCCAAAATTCAAGATTCCCAATTCAAGATCTTCAAGAAACAATCTTCAAGAGCACAAATAAGAACTCAAAGTTCAAGATGCTTTATTTATTCATCAATTAAGGTATGTGGGGTTTTCAACAAGGATAATTCTTTCATTCTTAAGTCTAAAAGTAGTTTTTGAAATTAATTTCACATGAGTTTCAAATTAAGGTTCATACCCAAATATTGTTATTTGAAGATTATGATACTATAAGTGATTTAGATGTTGAATTGTATGTCTACTTTTGTATTTTTATGCGTATGACATTAATTCTCAGATTTTGAATTGAATTATCAAGATTTTCATTATTTAGCATGAACCTTATGATGATTTGACATGAAATGGATGCATGGGTTATTAGCCCTAGTTTGAATGTTAATATTTCAAGAAGATTATGCTTTTAAGCATCCCATGATTAGTTTATATTAAGGTTTTGAATAAAGATTTGATCTTTTGATCCTCAGCTTAGATACGGAATCCACTTTACAGTTTCATTACAGTGTATAGTAAACAAATGCATGTTTGGTTTCATTGTAAACCCTTATACTAGTTTTAAAAGTGGATTTCCTACAGAATGATCAAACAGATTAAAGGGAGTAGTATTTAGCACCGAGTTGGGTATGTTTACATGCCCTAGAACTATAAGCCAACGTAGGTTCAGATTATCAGATTATTCCCATTTCTATATGGATGATAGTTACATATGTGATCACTTAGATTAGGTTATACTCCTTGGCAAGAGTATGACACATCTCCCCAGTGTGAGATTTCTCATAAGAAAACTAAACGTTGGACTCCATATTAGCTCACATGGTTTATGTCGGTTAGAAGAACCTCCCTACAGAAAAGAGTAAAGAATAACAGAAAAACTTTTAGAAACTAAGTCTAAAAGCTAACAACTTTATTCAGATATTGTTTTACATAATACATTAGCTACTAGATTTCAGCTTTCAGTTGACAGATATAAAAGTGAGTCCTTTCTACACTTAGACCGCATGATTTAAAAATAGAATACCAGTAAAACTTTTAGAACTAAGTGTTATGACTCACAAAATTTATACAGTATGTTTTGTCACTCATGATTCATGATTTTAGCTTTCAGTTATTCCAGCCAATGTGAGTCATTTATACTTAGCATGCATTATTTTACAAGTTTATACGAACATTGAGATATTGTTTTACTTATGCATTCACCCCCATATACTCAGTACGTTCCAGAAGTACTGATCCACATATACGTCTATGTGCTACATTGTTTCAGAATGTAGGTTCAGGTGCTCAGTTTCAGCAGCGTGAGTGATTTCGAGCATTTTCATCTACATACTCACAGTTGGAGAGTCCTCATAGTTTGGGGACCCAGTCATTCAAATTTTCTATCTTATTACAGTAGTTGATTCAGTATTTTTAGTCAGTTCGAGTCTGTTGGGGGCTTGTTCCAGTAACTCTCTAGTTATTAGTAGTAGAGGCTTGTCAGACTTCTTGACAAAAATTCAGATTTTCAGTATTAATTTTTCAGACTTTTAAGTCTAATATTTTCAGATATTATGTTCAGATAATTTCAGCTTAGATTAGATAGAATTCTGTATTTTAGCTTAGATTATATATCTATATTTCTTTGTTATGAGCTTCAGATTTAGTAGAAAGCTTATAGGGTTAGCTTAAGGCTACTTATAGTCTTAAGCACCGTGTGACGTCTTGGAACCTATTTTCGGGGCGTTACAACAACAGCTTGCCTCAAACATGATGTTGGATTTGAAAAGTGAATCCGAGCTCACTTTTCAAGTAATAGATTCAACGTCATGACCACAAACATAGCCGAGTCGTTCAACTCAATGTTGCTCGATAAAAGAGAGTATCTAGTGACGGCTATCTTCAATTCAATTGTACATAGATTTGGAGAAATATTCAGGAAAAGGTATGCAGAGGTGAATAATTCAAGGACACCATTCTTTCTCGTAGTCGAGAAGATCTTGAGGGAAAACATAATCGAGGGCAACAAATTATATGTGAATAACATAAACGGAAGCACCTACGAATTCACCTTGCCTGGTTGTGGTCCTTCTGCCAAAGTTAATCTATCGAGACGGTCATGTTCTTGCAGGAAGTACGACTAGTGAAATTGTCATGCGCTCATGTAATGGCAACATTGCGTTTGAAGCACAGGGACGAATATAGCACTAGCATTTACAACTACTTTTCGCCCACATATTCGAAAGAATCATACCTCCTTGAATACTTGGAACCTATTTGTGCAACACCTCTGGAGTCAAATTGGAGTGTGGCGCAGGAGTATCTAGAAATACAAGTTCTTCCACTCGATTTCAATCCCAAACTCGAAAGAAAAAGGTGAGATGTGTTAAGGGTGTGTTGGAGCCTTCAAGGCCCAAGAAAAGGAGCAAGTGCTCCAAGTGCAAAAGGTCAGGACATAAGAGAACAACATGCAGCCTTAACGTAGGATACTAGGATTGGCATTGTATTTTATGTTTTTGGTTTTGTCAAATACACTGGATAGTATGTAATGTGTATTTTGTTTTCAAAGTCAATGAACTGCAGTCAAAATCGACTTTTTTTGCTGTGCATTATCAGTTCTAGTTCATATATTATATACTACATACTAAATAGATTATACACTGGACTCAAAATATATAATAGCTTGATGCATAGTACATAATCGACCTTTGAAGTAGTCGATTTCAAAAACCCTTTTCTTTGTACACTGAATATTTCAATGTAATTATTACATTTCAGAAGACGCAATAATTTGAAATGACTCGACTGCGACAACTGCCGTGACTTTTTATTTCCTTTTCCCACATGTCTTTTCCCCTTCTATCAGCATGTGTAGAGCTTTTATTGGTCGATGCTCTTGCTCTGGTCTATTTAAAGAGGCCTTTGTTGATTGTAAATCCAATTTCTTAAGAAAATACTAAGGAGAAAACAATGGCAAGAAGGAGGTACACACTTCGGTCAATGCACAGAATGAAAACAATCAACAACATCGAATTGCTTCAGCTTTGGAGCGACCTGGATTTTCTTTTCTAGGGTCTTGTCGCCGATCAACGGCAGCTGGACAGGGAACTCTGATGGATGGCCCATTTTCTTCGAGCCATAGCCGAGAGGCTCAACCTGGGCCCCCATGAACTCATCACCCCCCTTCTTCTCCCTAGTTTAATTTAGTTTAGTTAGTGTAGTTCATTGCTGAATGAAGCTTTCATGGTGGGATTTTATAAATAAAAGCTTCTTTTTGTTTTTTTGATTGGGATTTTTTCCCAAAAATTATAAATTTACATGCAATGAACTTTTATCTATCTATAATCAAGTTTGTGTTTTCTTTATATTCTATTTATATATAATGATTTTATATCTTCCAGTCTTTGTTGATGATTCTTCAGTAGTGCATGTTTAAAGATTTACAAACACTGTTTCATTATACGTAAAAAAAAATATTGAATATATAACCGACTATGCTAAAGAAGAATTATATACGCTCAATATGAATATATAATCGATTATGAAATATTGAGTACAGTACGTCTAAACTTTTCTAAAGACTGTTTCATTAATCGTTAGAAAGGAAAATCATAAGATTATAATCGACTAGGGTAAGTATGAATTATATACTTCTGGCTTTGTTGATGATTAAGTGTATTGACATATTATCGATTTATGACATATTATCGATTTATACTAAGGTCAATTATTGACCTACATAATAGTCTAAACTCAACTTACTGAATATATGGACAACTTAAAATGATGAAAAAAAAAAGAGAAATTAAATTAAATAAAACTAAAGTATGTCAATTAACATCATTAAAACATTGAAAAGCAATTTATATACATCAATTGTGACTCTTAGTCAATTCTGAACGAGATCAAGTATTATTTGAGGCACACTGTAGTCGTAGATTATGAGATGAGACTCAAATGCGGAGAAATAAAATAAAATAAATATGAATCATCAAAGCACTAAAGAACGACTACATATCATAACATGAGATTAGACTTGTGTAATGGCCATAAAGAAGAGTGATGGTTGTCACTTGTGAGTGTTCAATGAACATGTAGTGTTTGAGAACAAGAAGTCCTTTTAAACACAAATGGTTGTCCTGAGTAATTGGTTGTTACTACCATTTCCCTCCCCTATACTCATTTGATCGAGTGTCTAATTATTTTGTACTCTCATAATATGATATTTAGTCACTTTACATTACCTGAATGATGTTTATTTTATTTTATTTCTTTTTTTAATCTAACCTCCTTTAAAAATAAACCCATGATGATATCTTGCATATATTATAGATAATTATCTTTATCTATACCAGACCGTATTATTAGTCATGTATCGACCAATTGAGTCTATTTTCAAAGAAGATGAGATTAAAAAAGGAGAAATAAAATAAACATCGTTCACGAATGTAATGTAACGCCCCGAGCCTAATGCCCTGGATGCTACATGGTGCTAAGAATCCCAAAGGACCACTAGCTAACCCATAACTGGTGCCTGCTGCAATAACTGTATATTAACACTGTAAATGCAAAATAATGGGCTGAAAATATGCAATAAGGTTCGAAACTGTAATACTGATATAAAAGTGAAATGTGGTATAATAATACCAAAACTGATTATAAATACTGAAGTATGAGTATCTAGTCTGAAATCCTTTAAATTGTTTGAGTAAGGAGTTGATGGGACATGTCCCCAATAAACTCCAACTGCTGAAATAAACTAAGTGCTGAAAGAATGAAATAGTCAAATAATAACATCCTCGAATGATGAGGACTCACTGCTAGTCTGTTTGCTGAACGTTTGATCTTTTAAGGGTATTCTAGATCTCGTGCTTCTGAACCTATGGTAAAAACACCATAGCACAAGAGAAAAGTATGTGTCAGTATGTGGAAATGTACTAGTATACAAGTGAGGTGAGGCTGAATGTAAGGGTTCATATGCATGAACATTACCAACTAACTGAGTAACATGAACGTGAGAATACATGTATGAGTACGCAACTATAACTGAAATTGTGAAAACACTGATTACTAATTCTGAATACTGATAACATGGATTTCAGATAACTGATATAACTGATACTGAGCGACTGTGTTTGACAGTCTAGGTTCTGATGGAACTAGCTGAGTTTCGTACTAAGCTGAGTGACTGTATCTGACAGTTCTGAATTCTGTAGAACTATCTGAGTTCTATTACTGAGACTGAGATTAAAATTGTAGGAAGTAGTCATCTAACCGACATGCTCTTAATAAGCTATTATAGTTGAGTTGGGGTCCAATCTGTAACCCCAATTAGAAGGGTGTCAATACCGCGCCACTGGTAAGGACAAATTGTGAGTGACCCTTATTTAATAGGTACTTCAACGAGAACGGTGGGACCCTCATCTAATAGGTTAAGCCACCTCATTGACTCTCATCTAGTAGGTTTGATGTCTCAACCTATGTTGGCTACGTAGTTCTGGAGCACATGGATTGCTTCTAAGAATCACACCCTCTACTAACAGGTGAGTTCCCATCCTTGGGCTCACTCGGTGCTGAATCTTACTCCTATCTGAATAGACACTAAACTGAACTGAGTTCTGTTGACTGATAGAACACTGCTGAGATCTGTTACTGACTGAGTTTACTAAGGACTTAACTGAATATTAATGATCATGGCTTGATTGAGAGTATCGTGAAAACTAACACTGGCTCTAGGCATACAGCTAAATTGTCGAGTACAAGTTCCCCCAAGACTCGATAGCATGAAACTGACAAGACATGACACTTCTTGAGACATGACCATAGTCAATAATTCATAGTACAATCATTGGAGATTTTCATGAAGTATTTGCATGCCAAAAGCTTACACATGAATGGGAATGCATATAAACATGTCATAATTTCATAAGCCTGATCTCATGAGCATTACATCAATCTATTTCAATGCATAACAATAACATGGGAGTCATTTTGAACATAAGGGTAAAACATGGATTCGTCAATTTGGTCACAATTAAGTCATAAGGCATAATTCCTATCCTCTTAGGCATTTTATCAAACATCTTGCATGCGTAACTGTAGGCTTAGGCATGAATATTAAAACAACATATTATGACAACATCTTACACTTCCAAATTCAAGAATTCCAACCACATACTAACATATTTTCATGATTTTTTTTTTAGAGATTCCAACTTGGAAATCAAACAACAACATAAACATAGATATAATTCAATTCATAACATGGAATTCAAAGTTTATATTTTTAAAAGGGTTTCTTGAGCTTCATGGGTGAAAGAAGCCCATAATTCAACACTTATTATACCTTAGATGGAAGTTTCTTGGAGATT
The DNA here is from genome assembly GCF_002878395.1 of Capsicum annuum. Taxonomy (NCBI): domain Eukaryota; kingdom Viridiplantae; phylum Streptophyta; class Magnoliopsida; order Solanales; family Solanaceae; genus Capsicum; species Capsicum annuum. Next base: position 111,479,321 of record NC_061112.1, on the reverse strand, counting down.
GATGGAGGAAAGCTTGAATTCTTGACTTGAAATTAATTAGCTAGGGTTTCTTGTTCTTGAGCAATTATGAAATAAAGAATGTATTTAGCCAAAAGAGGGCTAAATTTCGTGTTTATGAAGGCTAAAGGTTGGGGAAAATGACCTAATTACCCTTAAGGATGCGGACATTTAATGACTAAAACGAGCACCAACGCGTTGAGCGACGCGGTGCGTCGATGGCTTCGACGCGATTCCTGTCTCAAGTCACCTATGCCTGGAACACACAGACGACCCTGAAACCACAATACACCATCTCCCCCTTGGGAGAAAACATCAACCTTCTGATCTTTGACTGACTCTTTCAACTTAACAAGACTGGAATCTCTATCTTGTTTTTCTTTCACCTCAGAAACTAGAGATGATTTTGAGCTATTCTGAACCATATATTACCTTCTGCAGAATCAACTAAGCGGATACCTAGTATGGAAAGCTGATGGACTTACTGAGCTAAATTCTTCTTACTATCCTTAACATGAGTAACACTACCCATAGACAGTCTACTGAGAGCATCGACTACTACATTGGCCTTGCTCGAATGATAAAGGACACTCATGTAGTAATCTTTCAAGCGCTCTAACCACCTTCTCTGATGAAGATTTAGATCTTTCTGAGAGAATACGTACTGAAGGATTTTATGATCTATGAACACATCTACATGTACCCCATAAAAGTAATGCCTTCAAATGTTTAAGGCAAAAACTACGACTGCTAACTCAAGATCATGACAAAAACTACGACCGCTAACTCAAGATCATGAGTCGGATAATTCTTCTCATGGGTTTAAAATTGTCTGGAGGCGTAGGCTATGACCTTACCATGCTGCATGAGGACACAACCTAAACCTACTCTGGATGCATCACAGTACACTATGAACCCATCTGAACCGTCTGGAAGAGCTAAAACTGGAGCTGAGGTGAGTCAAGTCTTGAACTCCTGAAAACTCTTCTCGCAAGGATCTGACCACTGAAACTTGACTTTCTTCTGAGTCAATCTGGACATAGGGGATGCAATAGAAGAACCCTCAACAAACTGTCTGTATTAGCCAGCCATACCTAAGAAACTCCTAATGTCTGATGGAGAGACAGGGTCAGGCCAGTTTCTTACTGCTTCGGACTTTTGATGATCAACCCTTATGCCATCATCGAAAATGATATGACCATAGAACGCTACTGACCTTAGCCAAAATTTGCACTTACTGAATTTGGCAAACAAATGATGATTTTTGAGAGTCTGCAATACTATTCTGAGATGGTTTACATGATCACGTTTGTTGACACCCAATTTTGACTCGCCCTTTTTCCTTTAATTACTTTTCTTGACCCTAAATAATTTTCAAAATTTAATAAAAATAAGATTCGTATTTTTTCTGTTTCTACAAATTTTTATAAAGGGAGAATTTATTTTCTCATCATAATGCAAAATATTTTAATTAAGTATAAGTAAATATTTTAACGAGTAAAATATATACCTTTTGGTATTCGCATCCTTTCTAACTTTATTTTTGGCACAATATTGTGATCAGATATGCATATTTTTGTTACGTAAAATATATTTATAAAGAGTATATATATATTGTTATTATATTTGTAATTTTACATATATTTTATTTTATTCTTATTTTTACACACATGTATATATTGTTAATATTAAATAAAAAATCAAATTGGGCGCTTAGGCAAGATATGTCTATAATTTACATACATAAGAACTAAAAAATAAATAATTTTTAGGATATCAGGAAGCGTCAATAAATTTAATTTCAATAGAAAAAGAGTGTTCGGGCTGACGATAATCCAATCTCAGTTTTCGAAACCAACTCTTATTTTATAAATTTGAAATAAGTGCCCGAAAATTAGCCCGAAATTCAGTATAATTGTAATATCCGCTTCGCCTTTTTCATCTAACCAACAAAGATCAATCTAGTCCGCTAATTTTTCTTCCCAACTCGAGGGTCCGAGTTCAATTGTATAATTATATCTATATATACATCTATATATATTCCAATATTAATCCACCTTTTATGTATTTTTGAATTTGGGGTTGTTCCGATCAAATATCGAACGGATAAAAAAAATATATTTTTAATCAGTATTTTACACACACATATATAAGTATTTTTTTACTATTTATTATTTTAAAATCTATTTTAGGACCATCCGATCAAATCGGACGGATCAAAGCTGATCAAAATGGAGCCGATATATTAAATGCTCCTCACCATCAAAAGACGCGTATAGTTTCTCTTTTCAGTAAAGCCATAGTAATGTCTCCATCTTCTCTTTCCCTAAACAGCAACAATGCCCCCTTTCACCCTTCTCATCTCTACCCTTTCTCCACTTTGTCGAAGGCAGAACCACCATAGCTGGCCACCTTCCATGCCTGTGAAAAATCTCACCAAAACCGACCTCCCTACTCACGAATCCGAGGAATACAGAAGAGAAGAGTCCCCTAATTCATATAACAATGAAAAAGAGACTCAAAATCGCCATTAAATGGCCTAAAAGTGGAGATTCGGATTCAGAGAGAGATTTCAAATTTCAAATCAACTAGGTGGGTTTATTTTGAGTTTTGAATCCGGATTTTGAAGTCCGGATCCACTTATAAATAGGAGGTTTCTCCATCATCTCAGGCAGAAGTTGGAAAAGAGTAAAAAAAATCAAGGAGAAAATAAAATTTCCATAAGAGATCTCAGATCCGTGAAGAGAAAAAGAGAGTTTAGCCCCAGAAAAGAAAAAATCAGTGACAAAGAGTGAAAAAAAATATTTTTCTTTCTTTTGTTTCGAAATTCACTGACAAAGTTGTGGGAGTCATCAATTCTTTCCTCCGGTTGTTCAAGTCAAGTTCAAACCTTTAAATTTCGAGTCTAGCGGTTGAAAATCCTCGTCTTTGAAGCCTCAGTCTTGCTGCTCGGAAAAAGGTGTGAATCCATCCTATTCTTGCTTTACTTTTTTCCCTCTCTTCATATATTCGAATTCCGTCAAACATGGAATTCTTCTCGATTCTGAGTTGGTGTTTTTGTGATTATTTCGGGTCTTGCAAATGAAATATGATCTTGATTCTGAAAGTTGTTTCATGACTATGTGGTCCTGGAGATGTTGGCTATGGGTGTTTGTTTGTTCCCATTTGATTTTCTTTTATATTTTGATGCGAGTCTGATATGGTTTCATTAACAGTTGTGAAAATAAATCTCATGTTTTAATTGCCTTACACTGGGTCATCGTTTATTGTCGGTGGTATGTTTAATCGGAAAGCATGCCGATCGACCTTGAGGCATAACGTAAAAATGGATTCCTGATCCTTTGATTGCGTTCTCATTGAGTGATGTATTGATGAAGTATTTTATCTTATTTGGCATGAATAGAGTTTTAAACCTTTTTTTGATATATATGTTGGGTGAGCAGCTTAAATAAATTTGGCTTCAATTTTAAGATTTTGAACTGATAGTAACGGTTCTACTGTGTCTTTATTTGGATTTATATGGTTTATAGGTGACATAATGTTTAATGAAAAAGGGATTCTGAAAGTCTTAAAATGCTTGGGTATCCATCACGGAACTTTGTAACTTTCGTTTGGATGTGACATAAATTTTATGCTTGACACCTCTCGGATGGGTTGTGCCTCTGAATAAAAAAATTTTAGCTTCTTATCTAGAACTAGAAGGCTTTTAAAAACTGACTAATCTTGGATTTTGAAGATTTAACTAACTGCTGGTTAGGATAAGAATATGTTTTGCCTTATATTGGCAGGCTTTTGGGGAAGTTTATGTACGAATATTTGATATTGTTTTGAACTTGTTGGTTCTGAATTTAAAATCAGCAATAGGGTATTGCCAAAATGTTAAAACGATTCCATCTTCGGGAGGTCTACCCTTGATTTTGTTCACACACTTTTTCCAGCGTTATTCAATAAAAGAAGGGAGACTTATTAACTTTACCATATCGGCAGCTCTATTTCTAGCCTCGATCTTTATACCTTTGATTTTGTTCCTTGTTTTTTTTTTTTTAAGTTGGTGAAATATATAAAAGTATGTTTTCTTTGTTGCCTCGTTGTATATACTTTTGCTCCTCCTTGTCTAAATGATCGACCATGTAACTTCATCTTAATTTTGGCTATCAAATACGTGGTTTTACGATACTTTCATTTCTCTGTTGTTTGCTTTACTATTAAATATTATTCATCGTTCAATATAATCAATATGCTAATTTTCTGTTTACTAGTATCAACCTACCTAATGGTTCCCAACTATTAGACAAATTTGGTGATAAGTTTCATAATCAATCGAGATTATTTGTAATAGTCTTTAGGCGAATATTCATATAGTTTAAGCTCTAAAGTCATGAAGATTTGATTGATAATTTGGTACAAGTTGCTAGCTTCTATACACACTAGACGGCAACAAAGATTTTTGTGACTAATAAATTTAACAAGGTTAAAGTATATACATATACTTACATAATCCTTTGACAGAATCACCACTTCTCTTATCTTCTTTATATATCTGTTATATTTTATTTAATCAGTAAGAGGTTAATAAATACATCATATCCCATGTAATAGATACAAGAGAAGAATGTTATCTTCTTTCCGTTGAACTCACGTGTATTTCATTTTCATATTGCTACCCAAATGCTAATGTATGAAGAAAACGATTTATTTAGCTGCTTGGGCAACAATTAGAACTTCTGCTCTTTCTGTGCTTGTCTTAGTTCGTTTATTATATTTTCCTTTAGAATCAAGACGTGTCTCTGTTAATGCGAAGCTTTTATCTTTTATTTTGTCAAATGCATTTGTTAGATCGCATTCAGGACATTTGAAATTTGAAATTTTATTTATTTGACGTTTAGATTTCCAATCTTTTTCTTTCTTTCTTTCTTTTTCATGGATACTCGGGAGTTGGAGTTCCACAACGGAACTCGTCTTGACCCAAAATATTGGGTCAATTGCTACTAGGATCACCAGAGCCTTGGAGTCACAAGTAGAAGCCCAAACTCCTAAATCGAGTCTAGTATCTCTTATCTTCTTTGAATTTAATTTGTACTTATCATGTTGAGTTTTAGAATGATACTAACTCTTGTTATTGAATCTCTTTTTTTAGATAACTTTACTTAATTATTAAATTTATGCTATCTTGTTATTTGTCGATTCTTTAGAAGTAGTTTTAACATTTTGACTTTCGCAAATAACATGCGGCTATCGCTAAAGAAAATATATTTTTCATAATCGGCTAATTCTTTTGGAAAACTCCTTACCGATATCTTAAATGAGATTAGCATAGCAATCTTCATATTTTTCTTTAAACTATAACAAAAGACAAATAAATAGATTTTCAGTTTTAACTTAATCAAGAAGCTTATCAAAAATTTCAGATTTTTTCAAAAAGAGTTTATTCATCAACTTTAATTTTGTTTTAGTACATAACTCTAACGTTCAAGGTATTTTATATTTTTACGTTCGTTCGGGGTTTCAGATTCTAAGAGATTAGAAAACACGAGGTATACACGTTCTTTTGCTACCACGTACAAGGTACATCGTATTATTTTGACAACAACTATTTTACATTATATCTATTATTACCATTATTATTTAAATCATAATATTTATTACTATTTCAATTATTATTATTATTATTATTATTATCGTTATCGTTATTAATACTATTATTATTACCATTATTATTATTGTCTCAATTTTGTTATGCCTATGTATTATGCTATCACATTTTTCTTTTCGCTTATTTCAAAATCTAAATCTATTTAAGTTTCACAAATTAAGTAAAACTTTACATCTTTTCGCACTTTCAAATATATCTATATTCACATTTTGTCTTAAATTATTCCACGCCTTAAAATATTTTTATAAATTTTATTTACCTATTCAATTTTATACATGTAAAGACAACGAAGTTTTCCCTTTATTTTATCCCAATCATTAATATATATATATATAAAGCTATTTTCATATTATAAGATATTCATGTAACATGCATATATACATGCAATGATTGTATTACTTTCTTGTACATGGTGGCATCACGTTTGTCATACCTTAAGTTTTTTTTCCTTTATATAAAATAACAAGTAGAAAATAACAATGAATGTTTTCTGTTCACCATTTTCGCAAATAAATAAAAGCAAAATTTTTCTAAACTAAGCGTAAGGACTATCTTCAGATAGGCTCTGAGGGATGCCTAACGCCTTCCCCTCGAGTAACCAAAATCCTTACTCAGAATCTCAAAATATTTTTGATAGACCAAAACAGAGTTTTACAATAAAAATGGTTTTTCCTGATTTTCCTAAAAAGTTAGGTAGCGTCTAAAAAATGAATTTTTCAAATCCCAAGAGTCATTTAACGCCACCATACGTCGTATACTGTTTTGACCGGTTTGAAATAGGGCATCGACAGAATGGCGACTCTGCTGGGGACTTTTGAACTTACATTTCGCCTTAACATGCTTAGTTTAGGATTTTGGTGCTTTATTATGTTATTTGATTACCTGTTTTTATATCATGCTCTCTGTGAAAGGAAGCGAGCCAAATCTAAACTCGTGTTCCTTATTTGTTTGTATAACCCTACTTGTTATCGCTTTATCACTTGCATTATTCCTATCGAGTCTTGGTCGTACACAATCCATACACTGAACACGCGAGGGGTGCACCTGCACTCCTTCAAGACCTCCTTGGATTCCTTAGTTTCAGAGTTGGTGCAGTTAGATTAGTGCACCTTCTTGCAGCTATTCAGTCCCACTCTTGAACATTTAGGAGAAAAAGATTTTACTCTAGTGATAGGTCATATTGCATATACCTTAGGCGAAACGGTCCAGGGTATCATTCCACAGTTAGGAAACCACTCTTCGTGTCAACGGGTCCTCAACGAACCCAACGACGGTATATGTGTGGAATCATTAATTGATCCAAACATTAAAAACGTAATAAATTGAGGATATTAAACTTACCATACCCTTTTCTTTGCACAGATGGAAATCAACCAGAATCTCGCCAAGATCCATATGCTGACTGACATTCCCCATATCCTAAGACACTGGTGGGGAAACATTCGAGTGGCGCATAGAGTAGAGGTGTTTATGCATTTGGGATCTTTGATGGATCTAATGGAGATAAGGGCAGATAGGTTACTGATTTGATTCCTAGTCGAGTTCTGGGACCCGACTATGGTTACTTTCAGATTCAGGGACTTTGAGATCACGCCTACCTTAGAAGAGATTAGCCAAATGGCTCATTTTCCATTGACAGGACGGGTACCTTTGGCCCCCCGTATTACTACAGGTAGCCGTTTTCTTCGCGACATAGGGTTGAAAGTTGGTACAGTCTTGAGAATGTTTGAGGTAGGCTGGGTAAGCCTGGTTTATCTCTTTGAGAGATTTGGTAGAAGAGAAAGTTATGATCGCTTTCGAAAGGAGTTCTCCTTCACCAGGATCGACTGGGAAAGACACAGAGCCATTGTGTTTATGATGGATTTTCTTGGTATTATAGTGTTCCCAATGAGAGGGAACTGAATCAGTATTCACATACTCCCCATGGTCTTATTCATGTGTAGGGGACAAATCAGGACCACGTCGTGCCAATGATTCTAGCAGAGTCTTTTGGTCTTTGTCCGCATGCTCCAGGGGGCAAGATTTTTTCAGAGGCTGCAACCTAATGCTCCAAGTTTGGGCATTAGAGCACTTTTACCGTAGGGATGGTGTCGGAGAGGCTGGCCCTAATCAGATTCGCAGCCACAGACTTAGAGTGGCCATGTGGGAGATGCCAGTCAATGAGGAGCAGTGGAGCGACTTCATAATCCATCTCACCGATAACCTCATCCAGTGGAGGCTACCATGGGTTAGTGGTCGAGTAATTCTAAGAAGGCATTACACTTACTTTCTTGAGATGATTGGGTTGGAGGGAATCCATCCATATGCGCCTTTAAGAGTCCTAAGACAATTAGGCTTGATTCAGAATGTGCTTTTGTGGTCAAACATGGTACTGTCGGAGATTGATTATGAGGGAAGAATCCCTGTAGAGAGGCTTAACAACCTAATCCATGGGTGGGGTCAGATCTTTAGCTTGGGCATGAGGGGTAATCCATACTGCACTCCCGAGTACTACACCTGGTACAAGTTGGAAGAAATTCTAGCTCAACTGAGTTTTATGTCGCTCCAAGGGCTCGCCGATATTCATAGAGCGGACCAGATTCAAGAGCAGCTGCTTCATCTTAGGCCGGTAACCACAGCCATGTATGAGCAGGTGATTCCTGGATCGGTAGATCACCTCATCCTTGCTGTAGATGATAAAATCTAGGAAGAGATGGGGGAAGACCCTGAGGAAGACCCGAAGGAAGATCCCAAGGAAATGGAGGAAGATCCTAAAGAGAACTTGGAGGAGGATCCCGATGAGGACCTGGAGGAAGATCCAGAGGAAGAACTAATGGAAGAGCAAGATGGGGAGCTGACAGAGGAAATGGAGGAAGACCCGAAAGAAGAAGAGTATGGGCCTATAGACTTCAACAGAGCAGATGAAGAGTTCCTAGGGTAGCAGTTAGATGGATCCCCAGAGTATCACCCTGGGCCCTATTATGACCTCGATAATAATGATGATGATCCCCCCAACTAGTCTTAGGATCCATCTTGATATTATAGATTCTTGAGGATCTTGTATGACCTATCTGTACTTTTGTCTTTCATTTTTGTTTTCCCTAAAAGGGGTCTTGCATGACCTCTATCGATATAGTCATAGGCTAACATGATGTAATCTTTAGTTCAAAACTTTTCTTTGTAACCCGTGGCTTCACACCTTGCCTTTTTCATTAATCAAAATACCTTTGTCCTGAATTTGATTACCATTTAAAGCTTTGGATCAATTAATCGTGTTTGCAGCGTAGGCCTACCTCTGGCGAAAAGAGGCTCTATATTAGGACGCGTTTGAATGTCGCCAACTTGGTATATATATGTGCTACTTACTTGTTACATTTACGTTATCGCCCAAAATAACATAGTTTCCTTTTTCTTTTTATTTTTTTTATTTAATCCCCAAACAATAAAAGTTGATTTGTGTCAATTGGAAAACTGGCGGAATCTCAGTACAACCTCCGATCTAAAAACAAAATGACCAACAATGACAAGGCCATGATAATAGCCGTAGATGAAGTTGAAAGCTCACCGAAGTTATCGAAAACTCAAAATGACGAGCAAATGGCTAGTATGGCACAAGAGATCGAAGTGTTAAAGGAAGAACTACGTCAAATGCGAGACTTGACTAAGCTTACCATGGCTAGCTTTCCCACTCAGCTCCAGGGTCCAGATGTTGGATTACCCCCGATTTCCCTAGCTAATCCAACAAACCTATCACATGCCCAAGCACCACCTGTTTTTCAACCTACTGCCGGAACGATGCCTGGTTATCCATTTCCCGCTCACAACTTTACTGTTCCGATCCATCCAGAGATGCAACATGTACTTGAGGCATATGTCACTTGTGAGATACTTGTGCCACCTGTATACATTACCGAAGCTCCTTCCTTCGCAGCACCTGCGACTTTTAAGGTTCCATATGAGGCTGATCGATATGCGAGGTTAGGAAAAAATATCCAATCAAGTGAATAAGGGTCGATAACAGCCCAGATTGGGAGTCTAAAGAGAGCATTCAGAAATATGAAAGTCACCAGATAGATTAAAAGTTTGGACTACGACGACTTATGCATTCATCCAGACATCGACATGCCAGTAGGATACATACCACCAAAGTTCGATGTGTTTGATGGAAAAGGTGACCCGCATTCGTACCTGAGGGCCTACTATGATAAGTTGGTTGGAGTAGGAAGGAACGAAAAGCTAAGGATGAAGCTGTTCATTTGAAGTTTGTCGGGAGAAGCTTTGACTTGGTATACCCAACAAGACCCCCATAAGTGGCGTGACTGGAGGGAAATGGCTGAGGACTTCATGAGTCGCTTTAGATTTAACACTGAGATTGCTCCATATAGGTTATCGTTGGCTAACATACAGTAGAAGTTGTTCGAATCATTTTAAGATTATGCATGGCATTGGAGGACCGAGGCTGCTAGGATCCAGCCTCCACTAGATGAAAGTGAACTCTCCAAGTATTTTATTTGAGCATAAGAAGGTGTTTACTTTGACAAGATGATGGGCCAAGTTTGCAGAATTGGTCAAAATGGGAGATTTCATAGAAGAAGATATTAAGTCGGGGAAGATCCAATCTATGGCTGCATTGCAAGCTGCGAGTAAAGCCATACAGACTGGTTTCATTAATGGTAACAAGAAAAAGAGGGAAGACATCTCAGCCATCACACCATACTACCGACTTGGAAATTCTTCTCACCATTACCCTAACAACCCCCAAATTATTGCACACGTCCCAGTGTACAATAATCAACCATATTATAATCCACCTCGAGCTCCAGCATACCAAAACCCACCAAGACCATATGCCCCTGTCCAAGCTCCAGCTCACCAAAATAGACCATCCTATGCACCCAGACCACGTCCAAACTTTGAAACCAGAAATACCCGCACCTACACACCGATTACAAAACCTTTAGCCCAGTTGTTTGAAAGATTGAGGGCTGGTAGTTTGTTGCATCTAATTTAGGGAAAGGCCCCTGATCCGACCTCTCGAAACTTTGATGGTAGCAAGTGGTGTGCCTATCACTCAAGAGTCCAAGGGCATGACACAGAAGACTGCTACAGCTTGAAGAATCAAATTAAGTCTTTGATAAGGAGGGGTATAATCAAATGCACCACCGCAACTCCTAATGTGAATAATAACCCCTTGCCAAATCATAGAAATTGAGAAGTCAACATGATTACTATAGAAGAGGAGTAGGATGTAGAAGAAACTATTATGCCTACATGGAGCGCAGAGGAGATCGCCACTGCATCCCCATCACAGTCATTTATCACAGTCTAGTTGATGGAGCCTATAACTGTTCAGACTTACCTTCCAAGAGTCGTAGTGACCACGTCAACCATTGCGAGGACCGACTATGACACCAAGGCAGTCCCATAGGACTATCGAGCTGAAGCCAAGAGGAAAATTATAGATGCTATTATGGCTCAAGGGATGAGCAGGTCGGGAAGGTGTTATGCACCAGAAGAACCAAATCGTGGAGTTCTCGGGAAATATCATTACCCAAGGAGAAATATCACAGATGATGAAGCTGCGGAATTTTGGAAGAAAATGTAGCCCAAGGACTATTCAGTCGAGGATCATCGCAAGAAGTCACCGGCCTACATATCCGTCATGTCTTTGCTTATGAGTTCTGAAACTCATAGAAGTGCTTTGATGGAAGTTTTATCTGGGATTAGCATACCAAAGGAGACAACTAGTGAGGCTTTGGCCGCAGCAATCGGGCGAGTAGTAGAAGCAAATAAGGTCTCTTTTCATGACGATGAGTTACCATCAGAAGGGGCTACACACAACAAAGCGCTCCATATTAAGGTCAGATATCATGACAAGATTGTGAATAGGGTCTTGATCGATGGTGGTTCGGTTGCAATATCTATCCATTCTCCACTCTGAGGGATTTGGGTGTGAATATAGAATATATAAGGGAGAGTCGGGTAAAGGTTAAAGCCTTTGATGGGTCGCAAAGGAGTGTCATCGGGGAAATTTACTTAACACTGCAGATAGGACCAGCAGAATTTCCTATCCTATTTTAGGTCATGGATGTGTCATCTAGCTACAACTTATTGCTGGGAAGGCCATGGGTCCACATGGCAAGAGCCGTTCCTTCCACTCTCCATCAGTGCGTGAAGTTTGAATGGGGTCGCACAGAAATTACTGTCCATGGAGAACTCAATCATCCTATTTATTCTGTCAATTCATTCCCAGTCACCGAGGATTTAGATGGAGCCACTTTCCATACTTTGGAGATCATGCAAGCAGCAAAGATCAATGAGAAAGTAATGGCAGCTGAAGCAAAAATGTCGAATACTGAAAAGATGGTTGTGTTGGAGATGTTGAAATATGGGTATCAGCCAAAGACAGGACTAGGACCCAGAGTTGATGGTATAGTCGAGCCTATCCAGTTAAAGCAGCAGAAGAGTACTACAGGGCTTGGATATGAGCCTATTTCTGGAGTAACCTGCAGGGAAGGATTTCGAATGACAGTGTTCGTGCCATCCCAAGTGCCAATTTCAGATCAAGCAGATAATGAAGATATTATCGAAGGAATAGGGAATTTATTTATGGTTGTGATCGAAGGTGGATCAGAGATAGATTTCAAGAAGCTTACCATCCGTGATGCTGAACCGGGAGAAGTCCTGTAGAATTGGACCATTGTCCCATCCTTATTCTGTCAGGAGTCTTGGTAGTGCGGGACTGTTGTTTATTTTAAAAAATATTTTGTTTGCATGATCAATTGAGGCTTGAATCATACCGAAGCTATTTCTGCTACTTGCCTCTTTGCCAAAGCCCAGTGCTTTATTCAATAAAGTTCTTATTTTCCAAAACTTATTTAATATTTTCAAATATCTATTTATTTTCCAGCATCTATTTACTTTAATCGCTTTTATACTTTTCAGCACAAATATTAATAAAAATCTTCGTCCCACAGGTATGACATGTAACAAATCCGTTGAGAAAAATAAAAGCGATGCGCAAGATTACGAGGAGTACGATGAAAGCATGATGCCTGAAAACCTGCCGCAAAAGATCGAACAATTCAAAAGTCAGAAGAAGCCTAATATGGACGAAACTGAAGTCGTCAATTTAGGTGATGAAGAGACAACAAAGGAAACACGAGTCATCATACACTTGGAGGATGAAAGAAAGCGGGAATTGATAAGTCTGCTCAAGAAATACATCAATGTATTTGCTTGGTCTTACGATGACATGCCTGGTTTAAACACCGATATCATTTCGCATCGACTGCCGACTAACCCCGCGTGTCCACCGATGAAGCAAAAGATGAGGAAATTCAAGACCGATTTGAGTTTGAAAATCAAGAAGAAGGTCACCAAGCAGATAGAAGCCAATGTCGTGAGGGTCACGACTTATCCCACCTGGCTAGCCAACATCGTGCCCGTACCAAAGAAGGACGAAAAGATAAGAATATTTGTATATTATTGGGATCTTAACAAGGCTAGTCCAAAATATAATTTCCCTCTCCCAAACATTCATATTCTCATTGATAATTGCACAAAACATGAGTTGCAGTCATTTGATGATTGTTTTGCGAGATATCATCAAATTTTAATGGATGAGAATGATGCCAAAAAGATAGCTTTCATCACTCTGTGGGGAGTGTACTACTATAGAGTAATGCCATTTAGGCTCAAGAATGCCGGCACAACTTATATGAGGGCCATGACTACCCTTTTCCATAATATGATTCACAAAGAGATCGAGGTGCATGTAGATGATGTCGTCATCAAATATAAAAGGAGTTCAGACCATTTGGATGATTTACCAAAGTTCTTTGAAAGGCTGCCAAGGTACGACCTAAAGTTGAATCCAGCTAAGTGCACCTTTGGAGTCCCCGCAGGAAAGTTATTAGGATTCATCATTAGTAGAAGAGGTATAGAGTTGGATCTGTCCAAGATAAAGGCAATCCAAGGCTTACCATCCCCTAAGACCAAGAAGGACGTAATGAGTTTCTTGGGAAGACTCAATTACATCAGTCGGTTCGTAGCCCAATCCATGATTGTTTGTGAACCAATATTCAAGTTATTGAAAAAGGATGCCGCCACCAGATGGACTGAAGAATGTCAGAAGGCTTTTGAAAAAATTAAGGAGTATTTGTCTAACCCACCAGTATGGGTTCCACCAGAACCGAGAAAGCCATTGTTGTTATATCTATCCGTTATGGATAATGCCTTTGGATGTGTGTTAGGGCAGCATGATGATACAGGGAGGAAAGAGCAAGCCATTTACTACCTGAGTAAGAAGTTCACACCGTACGACGCTATGTATACATTGTTAGAATGGACTTGTTGTGCACTGACCTGGGTTGCGCAAAGGTTAAGGCACTACCTATCCGCGTATACCACATACATAATTTTGAGAATGGATCCACTCAAGTACATATTTCATAAGCCAATGCCTACTGGAAAGTTGGCAAAATGGCAGATCTTGTTGAGTGAGTTTGACATTGTGTACGTAACTCAAAAAGCCGTCAAAGGACAAGCATTGGCCAATCACCTCGCAGAAAATCCAGTGGATCAAGATTACACTCCACTCAATACTTACTTTCCTGATGAAGAAGTGTTGTTTGCGGGAGAAGATATCTCAGAACCGTATGATGGATGGAGGATGTTATTCGATGGAGCAACGAATTCAAAGGAGCCGGAATTGGAGCAGTCCTAGTTTCAGAAATAGGTCAACATTACCCAATATCGACAAAGATTAGGTTTCCTTGCACGAATAACATGGCAGAATATGAGGCTTGCATTCTCGGGATTAGGATGGCAGTAGACATGAACACTAAAGAGTTGCTGGTGATAGGAGATTAAGATTTGTTGGTCCATCAGGTGCAAGGAGAATGGACCACCAAGAATGTCAAAATCCTTCCTTATGTACAATGTGTTAAGGAATTGAGCAAAAGGTTTACGAAGATCAAATTCAGGCATGTTCCTCGAATTCAAAATGAGTTTGCTGATGCCTTGGTGACACTATCTTCAATGATTCAGCATCCAGATAAGAATTACATCGATCCCATCAAAGTGGAGATACACGACCAACAAGCTTAGTGCTTCCATGTAAATGAAGAGACAGATGGAAAGCCGTGGTACTACGACATTAAGAGGTTTCTTGGAGCAGGAGGATATCCAAAAGGCGCTACTAACAAACAGAAGAGGACTTTAAGAAGGATGGACAATCACTTCTCTCTCAATAGGGAAACCCTATATAGGAGGACTCCAGACCTAGGATTGCTACGATGTGTTGATGCCACGGAGGCCACAAGATTGTTAGAGGAGATACATGCAGGAATCTATGGACCCCACATGAACGGTTTCATGCTTGCGAAGAAGATTTTGAGAGCTGGATACTTTTGGATGACTATGGAGAGGGATAGTATTTGATTCGTGTAGACGTTTCACCAATGTCAAGTTCATAGAGACTTTATACGAGTTTTGCCAAACGAACTCAATGTGATGGGTTCTCCTTGGCCGTTTACTGCTTGGGGCATGGATGTTATTGGGCCCATAGAGCCTCCTGCGTCCAATGGACACCGTTTTATCTTGGTCGCTATCGATTACTTCACAAAGTGGGTTGACGCCTCGACACATAAGGTCATAACCAAGAAGGTGGTAGCAGATTTTGTTCGCAATAACTTAGTCTGCTGGTTTGGAATTCCAGAATCAATCATAACAGATAATGGAGCCAATATTTATAGTGATTTGATGAGAGAGATTTGCAAAAAGTTTAAGATCTCTCATCGAAATTCCACGGCTTATCGACTACAAATAAATGGAGTGGTTGAAGCTGCAAACAAGAATATCAAGAGGATCTTGATGAAAATAGTGGACGGTAATAGGGAATGGCATGAGAATTTTCCATATGCTTTACTTGGATATCGCACCACAATCAGAACTTCTACTGGGGCAACTCTCTACATGTTGGTTTATGAGTCGGAAGCAGTGATACCTACAAAAGTAGAGATACCTTTATTAAAAGTCATTCAAGAGGTTGGTCTAGACGACTCTGAATGGATTCATAGCAGGATGGAGCAACTGATGCTCATTGACGAGAAGAGGTTGGATGCAGTCTGCCATGGTCAACTCTATCAAAATAGAATTATCAAGGTGTTCAACAAGAAAGTCAAACCTCGTCGATTCACACCGGGACAGTTAGTATTGAAGAAGATATTCCCTCACCAAGATAAAGCCAAAGGTCCTTACATGGTTCACCGAGTACTCTCATGAAGAGCAGTAATCCTTGCAGAAATGAATGGCACAGTAAGTACAAAGCCGATCAACTCAGACGCCATCAAGAAGTACTACATTTGAAGACATTAGAACTAGTTGTTTGTTTGTACTTTTTGCATTTTTCTCTAATATAATAGAACTACGTATTAGCCTGATTTCCTACGGCGGGATACGTAGGCAACCCACATAGGGTTCGGTCTCCTTAGAAAACTCAAAAACATCATCCTTTTATATATTCAGAACTACGCTCGACCTGACTTCCCACGGCGGGATACGTAGGTAATCCACATTGGGTTCGGTCCCCTTCATATTTTGCCTTTTCATTGTAATGAACTACGGCCTGACCTGATTCCACTTGGATATGTAGGCAGCCTGAGTCAGGCCCGGTCATTTCATTATTTTACTTTATCTTTTGTATGAAACTACGTTATGACCTGATTCCTATTCTTAGGATACGTAGGTATCCTGAGTCAGGCTCGGTCACTGCATCATATTTTCACTTTTTTCGTTGTAATCGAACTACGTGCGAACCTGATTCCTGTTATAAGGATACGTAGGCAACCTAAAAGGTTTGGTCTTACCTTTAGAAAAATACCCTATCGCTCGTAGTATAGCCCTAGAATATAAGCGATCTCACCACCAAATCGTCGTAGCATCGACAGTCAGAGTAGCTCCACCTAAAGGATAAAGCTACATAGGTCACGATTAACAAATGGAGGCTTAACGGATTTCCGAACATGTCATAATCTAAAAACGACAAAGGATTATTATATATACTTAATATATTCCTAGTATTTGCGAAAACATATATACATATATGTATTTTTCACCATACTTTCAACTTTCCCACCTACTGAAACTCCAGATTTGGGAGTGATTGAGCAACCGAGGGAGTGTTGGAGAATTTCATAAACAAATCCAGGATTTCCAAGTCGACACAAATCAACACCCCCTCCCAACTAAGAATTTTTCTTTGAGTGCAGGAAAATAGGAATTGGAAAACTATATCAAGCCAAGCTTTGGGATCGGATCAGGGGCATCATGCGGCTTACCACTGTGACATGAGCCAATATTCTTCCCTTTCTTTATTCTTTTTACATATATTTATACTAATCCTCACAAACTCTAAGAGTTTTATTCGAATTCTTTCGCAGGTATATTTTGAAGGCCCGGGTCGGAAACTAAGAAAAGAGGATCCTCATAGGAAGATTAGGCTATTCACTTCTCCCAACAAACTACACAAATTGGAGAATGCCGTCTGACTTCAATAAAGTCCAGATTCCGCAGGGCAAGGACTGCATATATAAGCAAACATAGTCAAACTTCCGCATTCCAAAGGATAGTATATAAGCAAACAAAGTCGAGAATTCACATTTTGAAGACTGTATATAAGCAAACAAAGTCGAGTTCCACATTCTGAAGACTGTACATAAGCAAGCAAAGCGATCCTCTACTATATCGAAGGATGCAAATGGGCAATACGACTCTCCGCCATATCAGGAGTTGTGCCCCAGCAAGGGGGATGCCCCACCACAAATCCAAGAATGTATATAAGCAAAACAACACTCAGCCATATCGGAGAATTGCATTTCAGCAAACAAAGCATAGCCTCCCAATTAGAGGTCCACACCATAGCAAGCGCACAAGAAAGCCATTATCACAACAACATCAAGTTCCAACAGCAATACCGTCATCTCGTTCAGACTAAGGGCCGCCTTGACAAATAGAGGTAGTTTACCTTTGGGCAAATGTACCGCCGTCAGAAGTTATTTATATTTCAACCGACGGAGGCTATTCACATTCAAGCAGTTGCTCAGCCGACGGAGGCTGTTTACAGTTCAGCCGGCAGAGGCTATTTACATTTCAACCGACGGAGGCTATTTCTATTTCAGCCAACGGAGGCTATTTACATTTAAGCAGTTGCTCAACCGACGGAGGCTATTTACAGTTCAGCCGGCGGAGGCTATTTATATTTCAGCCGACGGAGGCTATTTATATTTCAGCCGACAGAGGCTATTTACAGTCCAGCCGATGGAGGCTATTTACATTTCAGCCGACGGAGGCTGTTTACATTTCAGTTATTGCCCCGCTAGTCGATGGCCTCTACAGACAGAGACAATATTAGTTTGAATATCTAAACTCTATTCTTTACATTACAAATTCAATTTACAAACTTGCGAACAACAGGTACTTTTCACCCTGTTATCTGTTTTGCAGGACCATGCAGTACAACGTGAAACTACCCTCTTAGAATCAAACTGGGGCAAGCAAGCGAAATGTCAAGCATCCCTAGCTACGTCAACGATTTCGGTGAAGAAACTCAACTCGACTCTAAGTTTTTGTTTTTATTTTTTGTCATCACCCAGTGCCGTCTTAATCCAGCATTGGGGCAATTTTTGAAAAATCATTATCTCCTTTTCTCTCAAGATCCTCAGCAGATGTCACTATCCAACGTCTTCTCATCCCCAATCAATTTCGGGACTTGCACCCATATCCATTTCATTCGTGCTGAAAGTTTGTTATCATCCCGCAGGAACCTAGTGTTACCATAATTCTATACTGGGACAAATTTTGATAAATATCAAAATTTTGCTACAATTCGAACTATAAATGGCATGATTACTCGTGGAGCCCGAGATATGTAGGCAGCTCAAAAACTGGAGCCCGACCATAATCTTTCAAACATTTTGTTCTGCCCGAGATAAAATTGGTTACGTCAACGTGAGTGCCCAAAGATTTTTACACAAATATTCGGCCCCTCAGGGGCAACTGTTGACACCTAATTTTGACTCGCCCTTTTTCCTTTAATTACTTTTTTTTATGCTTCTTGACCCTAAATAATTTTTAAAATTTAATAAAAATAAGATTCGTATTTTTTCTGTTTCTACAAATTTTTATAAAAGGAGAATTTATTTTCTCATCATAATGCAAAATATTTTAATTAAGTATAAGTAAATATTTTAATGAGTAAAATATATACCTTTTGGTATTCACATTATTTCTAACTTTATTTTTGGCACAATATTGTGATCAGATATGCATATTTTTGTTACGTAAAATATATTTATAAGGAGTATATATATATTGTTATTATATTTGTAATTTTACATATATTTTATTTTATTCTTATTTTTACACACATGTATATATTGTTAATATTAAATAAAAAATCAAATTGGGCGCTTAGGCAAGATATGTCTATAATTTATATACATAAGAACTAAAAAATAAATAATTTTTAGGATATCAGGAAGCGTCAATAAATTTAATTTCAATAGAAAAAGAGTAATCGGGCTGACGATAATCCAATCTCAGTTTTCGAAACCAACTCTTATTTTATAAATTTGAAATGAGTGCCCAAAAATTAGCCCGAAATTCAGTATAATTGTCATATCTGCCTCGCCTTTTTTCATCTAACCGACACAGATCAATCTAGTCCGCTAATTTTGCTTCCCAACCCAAGGGCCTGAGTTCAATTGTATAATTATATCTATATATACGTCTATATATATATTCCAATATTAATCCACCTTTAATGTATTTTTGAATTTGGGGTTGTTTCGATCAAATATCAAACAGATAAAAAAAATATTTTTAATCAATATTTTACACACACATATACAAGCATTTTTTTTACTATTTATTATTTTAAAATACTATTTTTAGGATCGTCCGATCAAATCGAACGGATCAAAGCTGGTCAAAATGGAGTCTATACATTAAATGCTCATCACCAGCAACAGACGCGTATGGTTTCTCTTTTCAGTGAAGCCAGAGTCACGTCTTCATCTCCTCTTTCCCTAAACAACAACAATGCCCCCTTCTTTCACCCTTCTCATCTCCGTCCTTTCTCCACTTTGTTGAAGATGGAACCACCATAGCTGGCCATCTGCCATGCCTGCAAAAATCACACCAAAACTGACCTCCCTGCTCATGAATCCGAGGATGACAGAAGAGAATAGTCCCCTAATCCGTATAACAATGGAAAAGGGACTCAAAATCGCTATTAAATGGCCCAAAAAGTGGAGATTCGGATTCAGAGAGAGATTTCAAATTTCAAATCGACTAGGTGGGTTTATTTTGAGTTTCGAATCCGGACATTCAAGTCCGGATCCACTTATAAATAGGAGGTTTCTCCACCATCTCAGGCAGGATTTGGAAAAGGATAAAAAAAATCAAGGAGAAAATAAAATTTTCATAGGAGATCTCAGATCCGTGAAGAGAAAAAGAGAGTTTATCCCCATAAAAGAAAAGACCAGTGCCAAAAAGTGAAAAAAAATATTTGAGTTCTTTCTTTTGTTTCGAAATTCACCGACAAAGTTGTGGGAGTCTTCAATTCTTTCCTCCGGTTGTTCAAGTCAAGTTTAAATTTTCAAATTTTGAGTCTAGCGGTCTAAAATCCTCGTCGTCGAAGCCTCAGTCTTGCTACCCAGAAAAAGGTGTGAATCCATCTTATTCTTGCTTCACTTTTTTTCTCTCTCTTCATATATTTGAATTCCGTCAAACATGGAATTCTTCTCGATTCTAAGTTGGTGTTTTTGTGATTATTTCGGGTCTTGCAAATGAAATATGATCTTGATTCTGAAAGTTGTTTCATGAATATGTGGTCCTGGAGATGTTGGCTATGGGTGTTTGTTTGTTCCCATTTGATTTTCTTTTATATTTTGATGCGAGTCTGATATGGTTTCATTAACAGTTGTGAAAATAAATCTTGTATTTTAATTGCCTTACACTGGGTCATCATTAATTATCGGTGGTATGTTTAATCAAAAAGCATGCCGATCGACCTTGAGGCATAACGTAAAAATGGCTTCCTGATCCTTTGATTGCGTTCTCATTGAGTGATGTATTGATGAAGTATTTTATCTTATTTGGCATGAATAGATTTTTAAACTTTTTTTTGATATATATGTTGGGTGGGACTTCTTAAAATATATTTGGCATCAATTTTAAGATTTTGAACTAATAGTAGCGGTTCTACTATGTCTTTATTTGGATTTGTTTGGTTTCTAGGTGACATAATGTTTAATGAAAAAGAGATTCTGAAAGTCTTAAAATGCTTGGCTATCCATCACGAAACTTTGTAACTTTCGTTTGGATGTGACATAAATTTTATGCTTGACACCTCTCGGATGGGATGTGCCTCTGAATAAGAAAGTTTTAGCTTCTTATCTAGAACTAGAAGGCTTTTAAAAACTGAATAATCTTGGATTTTGAAGATTTAACTTATTGCTGGTTAGTATAAGGATATGTTTTGCCTTAAATTGAAAGGCTTTTGGGGAAGTTTATGTACGAATATTTGATATTGTGTTAAACTTGTTGGTTCTGAATTTAAAATCAGCAATAGGGTATTGCCAAAATGTTAAAACGGTTTCATCTTCGAGAGGTCTACCCTTGGTTTTGTTCACACACTTTTTCCAGCTTGTTTCGATAAAAGAAGGGAGACTCATTACCTTTACCATATCGGCAGCTCTATTTCTAGCCTCGATCTTTATACCTTTGATTTTGTTCCTTGTTCTTTTTTTTTTAAGTTGGTGAAATATATAAAAGTATGTTTTCTTTATTGCCTCGTTGTATATACTTTTGCTCCTCCTTGTCTATATGATCGACCATGTAACTTTGTCTTAATTTTGGCTATCAAATACGTAGTTTTACGATACTTTCATTTCTCTGTTGTTTGCTTTACTATTAAATATTATTCATCGTTCAATATAATCAATATGTTAATTTTCTGTTTACTAGTATCAACCTACCTAATGGTTCCCAACTATTAGACAAATTTGGTGATAAGTTTCATAATCAATCGAGATTATTTGTAATAGTCTTTAGGTGAATATTCATATAGTTTAAGCTCTACAGTCATGCAGATTTGATTGATAATTTGGTACAAGTTGCTAGCTTCTATACACACTAGACGGCAACAAAGATTTTTGTGACTAATAAATTTAACAAGGTTAAAGTATATACATATACTTACATAATCCTTTGACAGAATCACCACTTCTCTTATCTTCTTTATATATCTGTTATATTTTATTTAATCAGTAAGAGGTTAATAAATACATCATATCCCATGTAATAGATACAAGAGAAGAATGTTATCTTCTTTCCGTTGAACTCACGTGTATTTCATTTTCATATTGCTACCCAAATGCTAATGTATGAAGGAAACGGTTTATTTAGCTGCTTGGGCAACAATTAGAGCTCCTGCTCTTTCTGTGCTTATCTTAGTTCGTTTATTATATTTTCCTTTAGAATCAAGACGTGTCTCTGTTAATGTGAAGCTTTTATCTTTAATTTTGTTAAATGCATTTGTTAGATCGCATTCAAGACATTTGAAATTTGAAATTTTATTTATTTAACGTTTAGATTTCTAATCTTTTTCTTTCTTTCTTTTTTTTTTCATGGAATACTTGGGAGTTGGAGTTCCGCAATGGAACTCGTCTTGACCCAAAATATTGGGTCAATCGCTACTACGATGACCAGAGCCCAAACTCCTAAATGGAGTCTAGTATCTTTTATCTTCTTTGAATTTAATTTGTACTTATCATGTTGAGTTTTAGAATGATACTAACTCTTGTTATTGAATCTCTTTTTTTAGATAACTTTACTTAATTATTAAATTTATGCTATCTTGTTATTTGTCGATTCTTTAGAAGTAGTTTTAACATTTCGACTTTCGCAAATAACATGCAGCTATCGCTAAGGAAAATATATTTTTCAGAATCGGCTAATTCTTTTGAAAAACTCCTTACCGATATCTTAAATGAGATTAGCATAGCAATCTTCATATTTTTCTTTAAACTATAAAAAAAGACAAATAAATAGATTTTCAGTTTTAACTTAATCAAGAAGGTTATCAAAAATTTCAGATTTTTTCAAAAAGAGTTTATTCATCAACTTTAATTTTGTTTTAGTACATAACTATAACGGTCAAGGTATTTTATATTTTTACGTTCGTTCGGGATTTTAGATTCTAAGAGATTAGAAAACACGAGGTATACACGTTCTTTTGCTACCACGTACAAGGTACATCGTATTATTTTGACAAGAAGTATTTTACATTATATCTATTATTACCATTATTATTTACATCATAATATTTATTACTCTTTCATTTATTATTATTATTATTATTATTATTATTATTATTATTTACATCATTATTAATACTATTATTATTACCATTATTATTATCGTCTCAATTTTGTTTTGCCTATGTATTATGCTATCACATTTTTCTTTTCGCTTATTTCTAAATCTCAATCTATTTAAGTTTCACAAATTAAGTAAAACTTTACATCTTTTCGCACTTTCAAATATATCTATATTCACATTATATCTTAAATTATTCCACGCCTTAAAATATTTTTATAAATTTTATTTACCTATTCAATTTTATACATGTAAAGACAGCGAAGTTTTTCCTTTATTTTATCCCAATCATTAAAATATATATATATATATATATATATATATATATATATATAGCTATTTTCGTATTATAATATATTCATGTAACATGCATATATACATACAATGATTGTATTACTTTCTTGTACATGGTAGCATCACGTTTGTCATACCTTAAGTTTTCTTTCCTTTATATAAAATAACAAGTAGAAAATAACAATGAAAGTTTTCTTTTCATCATTTTTGCAAATAAATAAAAGCAATATTTTCCTAAACTAAGTGTAAGGACTATCTTCAGATAGGCTCTGAGGGATGCCTAACACCTTCCCCTCAAGTAACCAAAACCCTTACTTAGAATCTCAAAATGTTTTTGATAGACTAAAACAGAGTTTTACAATAAAAATGGTTTTTCCTGATTTTCCTAAAAAGTTAGCTGGCGACTCTAAAAAATGAATTTTTCAAATCCCAAAAGTCATTTAACGTCACCATACGTCGTGTACTGTTTCGACCGGTTCGAAATAGGGCGTCGAAAACGTTCACTACGGGAGTAAAGACTATGACGAACATATCCAAGTACTGCTTGAACACACAGTTCATTAAGTCCATGAAAGCTACTGGGGCATTGGTAAGACCAAAGGACA
This sequence comes from Capsicum annuum, assembly GCF_002878395.1. Lineage (NCBI taxonomy): Eukaryota > Viridiplantae > Streptophyta > Magnoliopsida > Solanales > Solanaceae > Capsicum > Capsicum annuum. The sequence continues at coordinate 111,455,348 of NC_061112.1, read as the reverse complement.
TGACTAAGAATTCAAAGTGACCATACCGAGTATAGAGGGTTGTTTTTGGAATGTCATATTATCTGACTCTGAGCTGATGATAGCCTGACCTGAGGTCTATCTTAGAGAAATAGATGGCACCCTGAAGTAGGTCAAACAAATCATCGATTATGGGAAGTGGATACTTGTTAGTGACTGTGAATTTATTAAGTTAACGATAATCTATGCACATTCTGAGGGAACCGTCTTTCTTTCGCATGAATAAAACTGGTGCACCCCACGGGGACACACTGGGTCTACTGAATCCCTTATCCAGGAGATCTGTTAACTGTTCTTTCAATTTTCTGAGTTTTGCTGGTGCCATTTTGTATGGTGGAGTAGATATGGGCTGAGTATCTGGAAGAAGATCAATGCCGAAGTCTATTTCCCTTTTGAGAGAAATTCCTAAAAAATCTTCAGGAAATACATCTGAATATTCATTCATTACTGGGACTGATTCAAGACTGGGAGTTTTGGAACTAGTGTCCTTAACTCGAATAAGATGATAGACACATCCCTTTGATATCATTCTCCTTGCCCGAAGGTAGGAAACAAGCTGAGCTCTGAACGCTGAAGTACTACCCCTCCACTCCAGGACAGGTTCATTTAGAAACTAAAACTGGATAAATCTGTTTTTGTAATTGACTGTGGCATAGCAGGAATGAAGCCAATCCATGCCCAGAATAACATCAAAATCAGTCATCTCTAATTCGACTAAGTCTGCTGAAGTGACTTTCTGGGATACCACAACCGGATAGTTCCTATTTACCGTCGGGCTATGATAGTTTTACCCATTGGGGTAGAGGTTGAAAAGGTCTCTACTAGAATTTCGAGACTAACTCCGAAATCAACTGTTATGTAAGGAGTAATAAAAGACAAAGAAGCCCCTGGATCAAGCAAAGCGTAAACATGCAAGTGAAAGATCTGTAACATGCCAGTGACCACATCAGGAGAATTTTCCTGATCTTGTCGGGACTGAAGAACATAAATTTTGTTTGGGCATTGTCCATTAGTAGCACTGGAGGTGGCAACCTACTGATTTGGGCAACCGGACTGAGCTGAGAAACTGTTATGCTGACTCTGAGGACCCAGCTGAGGACAATCCCTGACTCTGTGGCCTGGCTTACCATATTCGAAACATATATCACTGCCAGCTCTATAAATACCCTTGTGATTCTTACCATAGGTCTGACAAAGAGGATTGGTTCGGGCACTGCTAACACTGCCCTGAGATTTAGAGCTTGGTGCCCTATCTCTATTACCATCCCTGAACTTAGGAACTGGAGCACTGGCTGAGGAAAGGGTTGGAACAGATGACTTTGGGCAGAACTGAGAATGGTTACCACCCTCCGACTTAGGCTGATTGAAGTTGAAGCTACCTGTCCTAGCTATCTTATTCTGTTTTTCCCTTTTCTTAATCTTTTGTTCCTCTATCTGTTGATCATGGATCATAAGCCTGGCTATGTTCATCTCACTAATCAATATGGCGGTCCTGCACTCCTTGACCACACTATCATTCATCCCCGAAACAAACTTACTCATCTTGGCCCTGCTATCTGCCACCACATGAGGAACATATCTAGCTAGTTGAGTAAACTTAAGGGAATACTCTTTTACTGTTATGTTGCTATGCCTGAGGTTGATAAACTCTAACACCTTAGCTTTCCCCAGCTCTAGGAGAAAGAATCTATCTAAGAAGGCAGTGGAAAACTTCTCCCACTCAATAGGCCCTGCATCTATAGCCCTCTCTGCTTCTCACTGCTTAAACCTTGTGTGAGCCATATCCTACAACTTGTATGCAACTATCTCAGCACTCTCACTAGCAGTGACCCCCATGATATTTGTAATATTCTGAACCTGATCGAGGAATTCCCGAGGGTTCTCATCTGTCTTAGACCTGAAAAAGAATATAGAATTCATTCGGGTGAAGTACCGAATCCTAGTTGCAGCAGTGTTGGCCACTAGGTTGGTCGGAACAACAGCTGGCCATTCATTCTGAGCAACAACTGAATTAGCAAGAGTTGTGAATGCATCTCTGAACTCTGTATGGGAGACATGTTCGTCCAAGGGATCTGCTTGGATGGGCTGAGGGGTTGACTGATTTTCGTTTCTTCTTTTGAGAGGCATGTTCTGTAAACAAAAAGAGGGAAACGGATTAGACTGAGAGTTAAATTTGAGTTCATGCTCACTCGCGCGACATGAATACTAAAAGAAGGGAAACTGTTCCTAAAACATCTTATAGCCTCTTGTACACAAATATAACGCGCAATACATCCATGTACAAGACTCTACCAGATGTGGCTTTCAGACTTCCTAGGACACTATTGAACCTTAGGATCTGACCAAGTTTGTAACGCCCTGAGTCTGATACCCCGAATGCTACACGGTGCTAAGAATCCCGAAGGACCACTAGTTAACCCATGACTGGTACCTGCTGCAATAACTGTATAATAACACTGTAAATGCGGAATAATGGGCTGAAACATGCCATAAGGATCAAAACTGTAATACCAATATAAAAGTGAAATGTGGTATAACAATACCAAAACTGATTATAAATACTAAAGTCTGAACATCTAGTCTGAAAGCCTCTAAACTGTCTGAGTAAAGAGTTGATGAGACATGTCCCCAACTAACTCCAACTACTGGAATAAACTAAGTGTTGAAAGAATGAAATATTTAAATAATAACATCCTCGAATGATAAGGACTCACTGCTAGTCTGTCTGCTGAACGTCTGATCTACTAAGGGTGCTCTGGATCTTGTGCTTTTGAACCTATGGTATAAAACACCATAGCGCAAGAGAAAAGTATGTGTCAGTAAGGGAAATATACTGGTATGCAAATGAGGTGAGGCTGAATGCAGAGGTTCATATGCATGAGCATTACCAACTGACTGACTAATATGAACGTGAGAATACATGCATGAATACGCAAATGTAACTAAAATTGTGACAACACTAATTGATAGCATGGATTTCGGATAACTGATATAACTGATACTGAGCGACTGTGTCTGACAGTCTAGGTTCTGATGGAACTAGCCGAGTTTTGTACTGAGCTGAGTGACTATATCCGACAATCCTGAATTTTATAGAACTATCTGAGTTCTATTACTGAGATTCAGACTAAGACTGTGGGAAGTAGTTATCTAACCAACATGCCCCTAATAATCTATTATAGCTGAGTTGGGGTCCAATCTAAAACCCCAATGGAAAAGGTATCAATACTGCTCCACTAGTAAGGACAAACTGTGAGTGACCCTTATCTAACAGGTACTTTAACGAGAATGGTGGGACATTCATCTAACAGATTAAGCCACCTCATCGACCCTCATCTAGCAGGTTTGATGTCTTAACCTATGCTGGCTACATAGTTCTGGAGCGCATGGATTGCTTTTATGAATCACACCCTCTACTACGTTGACTGATGAAACACTACTGAGATCTGTTACTGACTGAGTTTACTGAGGACTTAACTGAATACTAATGATTGTGGCTTGATTGAGAGTATCGTGAAAACTGACACTGGATCTAGGCACACAGCTAAATTTTCAGGTACAAGTACCCCCAAGACTTAATAGCATAAAATTGACAAGACATGATACTTCTTGACACATGACCATAGTCAATAATTCATAGTACAATCATTGGGGATTTTCATGAAGTATTTGCATGTCATAAGCTTACACATGAATGGGAATGCATATAAACATGTCATAATTTCATAAGCCTAATCTCATGAGCGTTACATCAATCCATTTCAATGCATAGCAATAACATGGGAGTCATTTTGAACATAAGGGTAAAACATGGATTCATCAATTCGGTCACAATTAAGTCATGAGGCATAATTCCTATCCTCTTAGGCACTTTATCAAACATCTTGCATGCATAACTGTAGGCTTAGGCATGAATATTAAAACAACATATTATGGCAACATCTTACACTTCCAAATTTAAGAATTCCAACCACATACTAACATATTTTCATGATTTTTTTTTTAAAGATTCCAACTTGGAAATCAAACAACAACGTAAACATAGATATAATTCAATGCATAACATGGAGTTCAAAGTTTATATTTTAAAAGGGTTTCTTGAGCTTCATGGGTGAAACAAACTCATGAATCAACACTTAACATACCTTAGATGGAAGTTTCTTGGAGATTGATAGAGAAAAGCTTGAATTCTTGACTTGAAATTAATCATTTAGGGTTTCTTGTTCTCGAGCAGTTGTGGAATAAAGAATGTATTTAGCCAAAAGAGGGCTAAATTTCGTGTTTAGGAGGGCTAAAGGTCAGGGAAAATGACCTAATTACCCTTAAGGATGCATTCATTTAATGACTAAAGTTGGGTATCGACGCATTGAGCGACATGGCGCGTCGATGGCTTCGACGTAATTCCCGATGTATCGTACCATAATTGCGCCAAGCCTTAGTAGTTTTGACCCTGGCAACCTACAACAATGTTAACCAATGCGATAGGCTATGTGGCACGCCAAGATCGCATTGGTCCACTGTTTTGGGACACCAAACATGGTCTAAACGAGGTCCGAAAAATCTAAAACTTGTCCGAGAACACCCAATGACCTTTTTGATTATCAATCGACAAAAATACGGACTATTAAAGGATGTTAAGGTCGCAAAATAAGATTTCAAACTTTCAAAGGTCAAAAATAAACTAAGTATGAAATCTTAGCTAGAATTTTCTAAGTCCGGGACCTCTTGACAAGCCTAAAGGACTGAATTAAGCTTGGAAACTTTTAGGGGTCTTACATGTAAAGTGACTAAATATCATAATATGAGAGTACAAAATAATTGAACACTCGATCAAATGAGTATAGGGGAGGGCAATAATAGTAACAACAATTACTCAGAACAAGTGTCTAGGTTGAGAAGGACTTCTTGTTCTCAAACACTACTTGTCCATTGAACACTCACAAGTGACAACCATCACTCTTCCATATGGTCATTACACAAGTTTAATCTTATGTCATGATATGTAGTCGTTCTTTAGTGCTTGGATGATTTATATTTATTTTATTTTATTTCAACTTATTTTATTTCTCTTCTTTTTTAGTCCCATCTCAGTATCTTCGACTACAGTATACCTTAGATAACACTTGATCTCGTTCAAAAGTGATTGGGAGTCACAATTGATGTATCTAAATTGCTTTGCAATATTTTAATGGTGTTAATTGACATATTTTAATTTTATTTCTCCCTTTTTGTCATTATTTTAAGCTGTTCATATATTCAATAAGTTGAGCATAGAATATTATTTAGGTCGATAATCAACCTTCGTATAAATCGATAATATGTCAATACACTTAATCATCAACAAAGCCAACAGTATATAATGCATACGTACCCTTGTCGACTATAGAAGACTTAAACATTCTTTAGAGACTATTTGAAGTAAATGATAAACCATTTGAATATACTCCAACGGTACAATTTAAACAGGTAGATTTTCCAACGGTTAGATTTTGGTAGTCCTACTATATAAATGAAAGGAAGCCTTTTGAACCCCTCCATGTTCATTTATTCACCACTTTCTAGTTTTGCTTCAATAATAACAATGCCGCAGTCATTTCAAACATCCAAAATTACTTATATTTATCGTTGTGGTAATCCCGCGGTGTTGAAAACATCACGAACCAACAAGAGTCCGGTCGAAAATTCTACAACTATGCGGTTGGAAGGTGTATCTTTATTTAAATAAAAATTTATGTATTTTCATCACATAATATAAATTACTAATTTATCGTCGTTATTTTAGGATAATGGTTGATGCTCTTATTTTAAGTGGATTTCCTTCGATTTTGAGGAATCAAAATTTTAAGGCGTTGCAAAGTTTGAAATGTTGGAAAAGCTTAGAGATTCCAAAAAAAATAAGGATCTTCTTATGACATTATTTAGAGAATCGAAACACAAGATTGATCACTTAAAAGAATTGTTGAAAGACGTTGAAATTGAGAGTGATCAACTTAAGCATAGGTTGGCTATGACTGACGAAAAAAAAGGGCATAAAAATTATGGTGTATGATTTACTATTAATTTTGGCTTTTTGAAAAGGTGTAACGGGGGTATAGTAGGATTGAATGTATTCTGTCTCTTTTATTAATCGACTACTTTTCACTTATATTATATAGATTTACCTTTTTCATTCATCGACTACACAACACTGTACTATATATGCTTTACCTTTTAGTCAGAGTTTATAATCAATGATGACATTCATTTAAAAGCAATGATACGTTGATTATATAAAATGTAAAATATTTATCATAAGCTATAAAATCAGTTTCAAAAATAAAATTATTTAGCTCTACACATCTCGAGCTGAAAAATAAAAAAATTAAGATTGTCTTGTCTAACACAAATAAACATCAGCCACAAATAAAAATTAAACACTGTCTAAACATTCCTCAATATTTTTCTTCTTCCACTTGCATCTTGTTGATGTCATGAGTAAATTCCCTAAGAAAATCATCTGTATTCGGAAATGCATTTTCATTTCCTTACTCCGCAATATCTTCTTTTTCTGGTGCATTATTTTTCCTTCTTCGTTATGTTCTTCTTCCTTTTCTTTCTCTACTTCTCCTACTGCATTCTTTCCTTCTCCTTCTCCACACCAGCTGATTCTTCAGCTTTGTTTTTTTTTCACAAACAACTTCTTTATTTTTTTCTTTTTCTTTTTCTTCATCGCCTTCATCGGGATTTTTCTTCTCTACAACAGCTGCAACATCAGGGATTATCACTTCATCAGCATTGATCGAGGCCTGTTCCAAAGCTGCTTCTTCAAGGAGTGCTTTTTTAATGCCGTTGTTATCACGGACAACCCTCATCGACGAATGTTGACTTTGAACCTACACACCTATATTTTCAAGTATTTACCATTTATAATAAACTAAACTATCAGTTGATGAAGAATGATATAGATTTTATTTTATGTAAAGCGAATTATATAAAATATGCAACTTCTATAATATGTAGGGCAAATATTATTTTTTTTTTCATCTCTGTTCTTCTGCTTCTCCTTTTCTTCTCTCATCAGCCTTTCTCTTTCACAAAATCAACAATGTCCTTGATCGACTCCTCCAGCCTAAACATGCGTTTTTCCAGATTTTCAATCATCGGTGTCTTTTCTAATGCTCTCAGCTTACTTGTCCCCGCACCCCGAGTGACATACCTTGAAACAACATTTTCATCCAAATCTCGATCATCATCCTCGTCCTCACCATCCTCTGATGAGTTGATGACAGTCACACCTTCCAGATCGGCTTTCAAGCCATCGATAAATGTGTCATTCGGTTCGTCCGTGAATGCTTTGATTTTTTCATGTAGTGTTGCTTCATTTCACGGACCGTGGGAATAAGGTAAAGGTGCACCCTCTACAGATAAACAGGCAAATGTGCTGAGCAACACAATATTCATAAAAGTATTCTTTGAAAAAATAGTTTCATACCTTTGTATTCCATCCGTTCAAATATAAATTACCTTCGATAGTTTGTCGCCTTTTGAGGTGTGCCATCTGAGCAATCGGGGATTGGGTAGAGGGTCTTCAGTTGATTTATTATTTCTCCTACCGAGCTCGAAAAAGGCTTCGTATATTCAAATCTGTGATCAAAAGAAAAAACAAAAACATATATCTCAGTCAGTATGGTATAAACACCATAGATAAATTATAGAATATAATAAACAACTTTAATGGCTTATAACCAATACCAGAAATGCCCAGGAGAATCCGTAGAACACGTACGATGAAACTCCCTTTGTCACAAATATATTCTTTTGCTTGCTGAAGTCTATCCGTTTCTTTAGATAGTCTAGAGTCAAGGCAAATGACTCCTTACTCCAATGGTATCTCTCAAAGAAGGTCAAAGTTATCCATCATCTTGATGGTGTCTATGTCCATGATTTTTTACAAGTCGCGAGTAAGCAATATGCAGTGCACGAACTAAATCAAGCAACATTTGAACTTGTCCTCCCTGTCCAGCCTCCTACTTCTAATAAGCTTCAATAATTTTTTGGCATTTACACTCTTTTTTTTCAAAATCTTTTTGCAAAAAGCTTCACCCTCCTCCATCGCTTTGACATATTTTGAATCACGGGGATAACGTCCACAATTTAAACCCATGATTATCGCAAACTCCTTCAGGCTAAAACATGCAAGCCTGTCGTTGATGCAGAACTATATTCCATGCAGCTTATTGTTCTGTTCAACTCGACGATAAATTGTATAGAGGACAAGCTGTCCATTGAACTTTATATGTTCTTGCAAGTCCCATAAACCACCAAAACAGGAATTCTTAAACCTAAACTTCAGACGTTGATCAACCACGATTTTTTTGAATTCATAAAACATTTTCAAATGAGACCTAACAGATATCTTAGTCGGAAATGATCCAACATCATCCATGACTGTGGCGAGGTCATACCTCTTAGCCGAAATAAACTTTGCATAGTGGGGCAAGATTAATGCTTCCTCATCTGTTCCAGGCTTAATTTCTATTTCCTCCGGCTCATCTCGAACTGAAGCTTCAACAGTTTCATCACTGCAATTTTTATTCTCCGATTCATCAACTACTCGTTTTTTTCTTTTCTCGAAATTCTCAACTTCTACAGCCTTGCGTTTAATACCTCTAGCCCTTTTTTATGATCTACAGACAAAAAATAATATTTCTCAACTATAACAACAAATACAATACCTAATCGACCTAACAGTCTATTAATATTACAGAAACTGCAGCACACCAAATGCCTATTAGCAGAACAACAAAATGCATCTAAAACAGTTCCATCACCCATAAGAACATGGATCAAATCACCATTCTATTGAATAAAAACAGGAAGGAACCTAGATTTTTAGCATGATAATCGAGAAAAATTAGAAAAAAATCTCAGTGCAATCATCGAGGGAAATAAAAATCCTACAAAAACAATGACAATCAAACCAATACCAACTTAAAAACACAAATTTTAAGTAAAATCAAGCCTCATTTTTTCAAAAAAATTTCATTTTTTTCGATCAATACCTAATACGAGTATGATTCATACTAAGGAATCCCCAACATGAACATGCTTCTATAACATCATTACATTGAACAAAAGTTTGAATAAAAATCATATTTCTTGATACATTTCGATGAAATTAGCGAAAAAATTTCAACATGCAATCGCCAAGGATAATTGATATGTACTAATTATCCATCAACAATCAAATAAATACCAACTAAAAACAACCAATTTCAGTAAACTCAAGCCCCGTTTTTAAAAAAAATTATTTTTTTTCACCCAAACCAGTTGAATAGGCCAAAAAAATAACAACAAAAAAATTAAAAAAATTCCATCAATATGGAGCACAAATTACTCAGGAGATGAATATAACTTACCTGAAGTTGAAGATCGAAGTTCTTCAAGATTTACACAAGGTAGAAAATAGAAAATGATGGATGGGTGAGAAGAAACGGGAGAGACGACAGGGAGTGAAGAGAGAGAAAAAACTTTGGTATTTAATGAAAAGTTGGGGTTAAAAAGTATTTAAAAAATACATATGGGGTGCCAATTTTTTTTTTTTAAACACTTTAACCCATACCTCACCACTTTATTCAAAACCCTAAAAATTTAAATAAAAAAAAAAAAATATCTATTTATCAAAATAAGTTTTGAAAGTGGACCACCAACTAAATTTTCTTGAATGTCTAGGAGTGGAGATGACAGATAAGTAGGTACTCCTTGAAGTTCATGAATTGCGGGATGAAAACAACTTAATTAAATAGTAATTATTTTAATAAAAACTTAATTTAAAGACAAGTATCTTTAATATAAATTTTAAATTTTATCAAGGTCTCGCATATCTAGATATGGGAGAATAAAAAATGCGTATGTAGAGGTGAATGTGTTGGTATATTAGGATTGATAAGATAATAAACAAAACTATTCGTAATAAGGTGAAAATGGTCTATATAAAGGATAAGATATAGTAGGTGAGAGTAAGAGAACTCGACATGTGAATAGAAGATGTACAATTGCTCTAGTAAGGAGGAGTTAAAAATTGGTTATAGTGGACGTAAGGAGAAAAAAATATGGGACCAATGAAGTCTTGAAGAAAGGTGATTAAATGGAACATAACCCACTTATAACTTACAAGGACATGATCCTAAAATTAAGGTCAACAATTAAGATTTTTTCTTTTTTATATTCCTACTATTTCAGTTTTTTGGATATGATTTCTATGTCATTGTATGAATATTTACTTATTTTATATTTTATTTGAATTAAAGACATCAAAAAAGAATTTCTTTATCTTCAAATAACAGAAATAAGCATACGTACTATATTTTTCAGACCATTTGTGAGAAATTACATAAAATATGTTATGAATGGTTTTAAAACAAAAATTATAAATCAAATTAATATATACACAACTTGTTATGAAGCAAGAATTAAATTAAATAATAAAATAAGAGCGCAAAAAGTTAATATGCATTGGATGAGTCCTGCCCCGTTACCGTCAAAGAATTACATAAAATATGTTATGAATGGTTTTAAAACAACAATTATAAATCAAATTAATATATACACAACTTGTTATGAAGCAAGAATTAAATTAAATAATAAAATAAGAGCGCAAAAAGTTAATATGCATTGGATGAGTCCTGCCCCGTTACCGTCAAAGAACTATTATCAGCACACAAACTCGCCGCCGCCTGTGGGGATCGAGATCGAACCCACGACCACATGGTTAAAAGCCACGCGCTCTACCACTGAGCTAAGACGGCTTTTGTTGATGTCTTCTATAAACAAACTAAATGTCAGTAAATTAAGTGCGTCATCTAGTACTCTCTTCTAAAGACACGATTCTTCTTCCGCGGTCCCTTGACCCAAAACTTCCAGAACTTATATATTCCTTGTCCGCCACCATTGCCAAAAACCAAAACCTCAACTTTGCGTATTCTTCAAAAATACATAGAGCAGAAGAGAAGCTTTATCGGGAAATAGTCAAAATACCCCCGTTGATTAGTTATTGAAAATGGCGGCGCCGAAGGAGCAGATAATGGATGTGAGGTCAGTGGTGGAAGCAGTTGCAGCAGTCGGAGACGATCTTGAGATTGATACTCCACTTTATGTCGTCGAAAGCCTATGTATGCGATGTGGTGAAAATGTATGTGCTTTATTCCTTTTCCTCTTTTCCAACTTTACTTTTTTTTTTTTCGTTAGGATGTTTAGTTTAGAGGGTTGAAGAGATTAATTACTTTTACAGAGATTATCTGCTCTGTGTATCCTAAAAAGTTACAATTTTGATGAGCTTTTGTGTTTCTCAAGTGACACAGAGTGTAGCCTTTTCTTGTTGAAAATTGTTGAACAATGAGTAAAGTCTAATAACATTAATGTATGCTCAATTGAAAAATTCATACGCTTTCGTTCGTGTGGTGTTTATCGTAGTATTTTCTAGAAAGCTAGCTTTTTGGTTATAAATTGTGGTGCATTAAGCTACCTTTCACTTCTTATACGTAGTATTTATCTGAGTATTTTCTATTAAGCTAGCTAAATGTTGTTCGAACTCTCCATAAATGTTGCCATAGGCCTGTCGGATCCTCCAAAAATGCACTATTTATAGAGTATCCGACACGCACCTGTTGTCGATATTTTTGAAGAGTCTGAGCAGCATCTAGCTTTTTGGTTACAAATTGTAGTGCATTAAACTCCCTTTCACCCTTAACAATATTTGTTAGAGCTACATTGGTGGAAAATCTAGTGGCTTTTGGGCTTTATTGCTTTCGGATTTTGTGGTTGTTTTAGTTTTGTATGGAAATGTCAGCGGGATACTACTCTTTGTTTAATGTTTTTGTTGTTTCTGTTGACAGGGTACAACAAGGTTGCTCTTAACACTGATTCCGCATTTTAGAAAGGTACTCTGCATTCTGATCAGTAAGATACTGTTATTGTCTAGTATTGGCTGCATTTCCTAGTGCTTAGATCTAATTCTTATCATGCAATATTTAGACAAGAATTATCTTTTGACATTCGAAAAACTAAAAGAACTGCAGCATGTGGGATAGAAGTTATAGCTTCTTGGAAATTTGAAAAGAAAATAGGAGTTGAGCTGAGGGTCTATCGGAAGCAACTTCTCTACCTCATCTCTGAGGTAGAGGTACGGTCTGCCTACATTTTACCCTCCCAAGACTGCACTTTGTGGGACCACAATGGGTATGTTGTTGTTGTTGTTCAAAAAAGGGGTGTGAGAAATCTTCTCCTCGTTTGTGTGCGACCCTCGTTTTCACCCTCTCTATTTTGCATCAATGATTGTCATTCTTAAGGGGAAATTTAATCTTCTACCAGGTACTATTGTCAGCGTTTGACTGTCCACATTGTGGTGAAAGGTAAGGCATTTCATTTCCATAGACATTGGGAATTGAAGTAACTTTTAGCTCAATTACCTACTCTACCCTATTTTTATACCCTTTTCATTTCCCTTCTAAAGAAATAATGAAGTGGCGTTCGCTGGTGAAATTCAGCCTCGAGGATGTTGCTATAGACTTCGTGTTCCGTCAGGTGATCAAAAGGTATTTCCTCTAATACATCTGTTGACATTGATATATGCTGTTAGATAAAGCATTGGGTACGTGCTATATACAATAGCTTTTGTAGTTCAACGGCTAGGATAGTTTCCTTCCAAGCAATAGACGGGTTTTACACAGTCACACAATAAGCACATAGCTACTGTTCTTTTTCCTTTTACAAGAATACCTTGCACTCATTGCAAATAGTGGCATACACCAATTTTTGGAGGGATTCTTCAATGGGAACCCAAGTCAGTTCATGCGGAAAGAGCCAAGAAAAAGAAATAAGGTTGAATGCTGAGTTATTTAACCTGAGGAGTAAGGATCAATCTCATCAATCTCACTTAGTACTTCCTTTTATTAGGGGATGTAGCTCAGATGGTAGAGCGCTCGCTTAGCATGCGAGAGGTACGGGGCTCGATACCCCGCATCTCCACTTATTATTACAAACATTCTATAGTTCCAACCTTAGCTCATTTGCTAAGCGGAGGACTGCAGTTTATTTTTCTTCTGCATTCTTTTCCAACTGAGGCAGGCAGCCCAGTGGTCAAGGGTGTTCTAAGTGAGCAAGGGTCTCAAGTTCGATTCTGGATGGTGGGTGTCTCCGTCTGTCTTTATTTTTGAAAAAAACTTTTAGGATGCAATCATACCAGTCATAATGCACTGGATCCCAACAGAACTCCGAAGTCGAGAGTGCTTGGGTGAGAGTACTGCTAAAAAATATCAAGACATAAAAATAAAGATAAAAATAAAAAGAATCTGGACCATCTCTTCTCCAAGAAGTTTTCGGGTTGTTACGAAAGTAACATAAATCTTGTTGTTGCTGACTCTGCGTAATTGAATACTCATGTTGATTCTCCTTTTATTCATTTTGTGAGAAAACTTTTTTTTTTTTGGCCCAATGTTAGAGAGCTAGTAGGCTGCTTTATGCATGTTTTTGTGAAATAAAGAATATTGTGCATCCCAGGGTATGATGTTTTTGAGTTTAAGTCTTTGGGAATATTGAATTACTGGTATTTTGGAACTGCAGATGCTTGACAGAACAGTTGTGAAGTCTGAAAGTGCTACCATCAAGGTACTTTACCAAACACTCATGTAATTTGTTAAGGAGTCTTGACACATGCACTGTAAATAAACCTATTAAATCTCCATGTTTGATGTAGTAGTATTCATGAGATACAGGAATAGAAGATGATGTGTATTTGAGATGGATGCTTGTACATCTTAGTGAAGGATCAACAAATTTTGACTAGGCTCCTACGCAAGATACTTTTTCTGGAGTTTCCTTTGCACATATTTTCTTGATTGCCACATCTTTAATAATCCTTCTATGTATGATTTTCACTATCTTACTAATTTATGGTTGTGCTGTGCAGATACCTGAACTGGATTTTGAGATCCCCCCTGAGGCTCAGCGTGGATCGTTGTCATCGGTATCTGCCTTTTTACTAGCTTGCCTTTTCAAAAAATTGTATTGATAATTAAATGGTTTGTTTATGCCTTCCGCTCAATGTTCGACTAATGAAATTTTAGGCACGGAGTAGTTCAGAACCTTCATTCTTATCTTCAGAATTTTTATCTTACATCCTGATGGTGTGTGTTAGGATTTAGAACTTATGGTTCTGTAGGAGATTCAAAAGGAAAAAAGGATGTAGGAGCAGTGGTTGTTTGTTCTCCCAGCTGCAAATAAAGAAAATCTTAGAAAGGGGAAAAAGAATACTTAATTGCTTGCCTTTTGTTCTAATATCCCGTTGCTACATTCCAGATAGAAGGCATACTGGTTCGAGCTGCCGATGGTTTGGAGGCTCTTCAAGATGAACGGAAGGTGGAGTGTTTCACTTGGTTTAGAGGCTCACACGCATTGGTCTTGTCTTTTTCTCATTCTGATATTTCTATCTACGGCTTTTGCAGAAAGTGGATCCCCAGGTGGCTGAAGCAATAGATCAGTTCTTGATAAAACTGAGAGCATGTGCTTCAGGAGATTCATTCTTTACTTTTATTCTTGATGATCCTGCTGGTAACAGCTTCATTGAGAACCCGTAAGAGACTCATTTTTTTAACAATAGAAATGTTGTGACTTTTGGTGTTGCCCAACCTAGTTATATATTGGAGTGCTTCATGCCTGGAATGGAAAAATTATTACTGTGCAATAATATGGAAATCATGGTATCATCATGGACATTAGCAGTATGTTGGACGCTGTTACCTGAAGTTCCGAACTTTTTGAGGATGGATGAGTAGAACCAAAATACTTTTAGAGTAAAAATTTGGAACCAGCCGTTAATTGTCATGAAAGAAAAAAGCATTACTTAATGTGAATATATAGGCATAACATATACAGATCAAGAAATGATCAAAATCAAGCGTTAGAAGAATATTAGAACACAAAAATGACTTAAAAGTTATAAATTTTGAATGGTGGTATATTGCTGCCTCTTTTTTCCTTTCTGATCAAGTTTTTTGTTCCATAGAGTGGCTCGGAGGTTTCTTTTGCTGTGTGTTTTCATAAATGATTTAGTGGTTATTTTAATTTTTTTTTTTAACTCACGTATAACTGGGAAGTGAAGCACCGAGTACGGTCCTCCCCCCCCCCCGGCGCCATGTACAATAATGTGTAAAGGAAATGTTCAAGCTGGGTAACGCCACTCTGTAAAACAAAAATCAAGAAGACAATTAGGACATTACTTGCTAGATGATATACTTGTCCAAGTGGTACTGCTATTGGTATCCGTGTTGGATTTATTGTCTCGGATACATAACCTTGAACTTATGTTCTTTCTTAATTGGTGAATACATTGTAGGAGAAGTAGCAATGATGAAAATGATAAATTGAAGGGGAAACAAATAATCTTCCTATAAGAATTGTTGAAAAGAGACTGTGAGACCGCATGTTATAGGAAGGACTATTTGATAGAGTTATGAGCAAAAAAAGTAGAAGTTAGGTCCATTTCACTTCAAAAGCGCCATTGTTTGATGCAATTTAGAAAATTTTTAAGTTGTAGGCTTACATTAACTACACTCCATTTCTCAAAAATCTGTTTGTTAACTTGAACAGCAAATTGTACAAGTTAGGTCCATTTCACTTAAAAAGCGCTGTTATGTGATTTATAAAACGTACAAGTAGTAGGCTTACTGTAGATACACTCCGTTTTGTTATTGTTAACCTTATGCTCAGGTGAATACCTACCTCACAGGTTAGCTCCATCTCCTGATCCCTCATTGACAATCACATTCTATGAGCGGACTCCTGAGCAACAGGCAGTTTTAGGGTATCTTGCTGATCCATCACAGCTTGGAGGACAAAGTGATGAGGCATCAAATGAGGGGATAAATAGTGTTCCTCATCGACTGCTAAAGGAACCACATGGATCAGTTGGGGCAAGAGCAGGACGTCAGGCTATTGCTCAGGGTAACAGTGCAGAAATGACTGAAGTTCTTTTTCGATATTCTGCTCCTGAAGAGGTACATTGTCCTGCCTTGGTTTCTTACATATAGTAGTCCCCTTTAAACTTTCCTTCTGATAGCTTCCACTTTTCAACAGGTGATGATATTTCCATCAACTTGTGGAGCATGCATGGGGAAGTGTGACTGTAAAATGTTTGTTACCAGTATCCTTTTCTACATTTACACAATAGATGACCTCATTTCTGCATTCCTCCTGCACACAGCCCTTGCTGCAAAATAGAACGGAATATTAATAGTTGCAATTATTGCCCATCTGTTTATTTATATTTGTTATAAAGTTGTTTTGTTCTCTGAGGACATTTGCTTCTAATTAATCATGTGGATTTGCAATCATTGACAACTGAATGAGCTTACATTGTTAAGTATTTAGCTAATAATTTTCATTTCTCGGAGGATCCCTGTATGTCTCTGTTATTAAATCTCCATAACAGAGGGACAACTTCATTCTCACCGACCTCACGCAACACTGTTTTGCTGCTACTCTTTCTCTTTCCTGCACTAATCAGTCTCTTCTAAATTCGGTTTCTTTTATCACTGTGCCCACTTCCTACTCCCAAGCATGTTTACATCCTGGATGGCAGATTGCCATGGCCAAGGAATTTGAGGCACTTGAAGCAAATAATATGTGGGATGTAGTTCAATGCATTGCCCTGCAAATGGGTCTATAAAATCAAGTATAAACAAGATGGGACAGTTGAAAGATTCAAGGCACGACTAGTTGTAAGAGGGGGCATTCAAAGAGAGGGTATAGACTTTATCGAGACCTATTCCCCTGTTGGTAAAATGACAACTATTCGATGTCTTTTGGCTGTTGCAGTGAAGAAAAATTGGCATATTTCACAATTGGATGTCAATAATGCCTTCCTACATGGTGATTTGAAGGAAGAGGTCTATATGAGGTTTCCTAATGGAATGCAGGCACGTAGTCCATCACATGTATGCAAGCTTAAGAAGTCCCTATATGGTTTGCGTCAATCTTCAAAGCAATGGTATGCTTGACTAACTGCTGCTTTGAATTTCAGAGGATATTCACATTCTCTCAATGACTATTCACTCTTCTTCAAGAAAGTTCAAGGACGAGTATCTATACTAGCAGTTTATGTTGATGACATTCTGCTAACAGGGGATGATCCTTCAGAACTTGAATCCCTCGAGTCGTTTCTCAATTCTGAGTTCAAAATAAAGGATTTAGGTGCTGCTCACTATTTCTTAGGAATGGAAATCATCAGAGAGCCTCAGGGTATCATTTTGGGACAGAGAAAATTTACCTTGGATTTGTTGAATGAGTTTGGTTGCATTGACTCCAAGCCGGTTTCTTCTCCTTTGGATCCAACCACAAGCCTTCGAATTGATGAAGGGGATCTTTTACCTAATCCGACTGTGTATCGAGTGCTTCTAGGAACATTGAATTTTCTCACACATACACGCCCAGACCTCTCATTTGCGGTACAACATCTTAGTCAATTCATGCAATCCCCACGACAACCTCATTTTGATGCGGCTTTAAGATGTCTCCGTTATGTGCTCTTAGATCCTGGTTTGGGTATTTTCTTTGCTTCTGGTTCATTTTTTGATTTAATTGTTTTTTGTGACTTCGACTGGGGGCGATGCCTAGACACCAGACGATCAATCAGTGGTTATTACATCACTCTTGGAGGTTCACCCGTTTCCTGGAAATCTAAGAAGCAACCTTTGGTGTCCCTTTCTTCTGCCGAAGCCGAGTACCGCTCCATGCGGAGGGTTGTGTCAGAAATCACGTGGCTGGTTCAATTGCTTGATGATCTTGGTGTTCCTTCACCCCTCCTTGTTCCTCTTCACTCGGATAGCCAGGAGGCTATACACATCGCTAAAAATCTAGTCTTCCACAAACGCACCAAACATGTGGAACTGGATTGCCATTTCGTGCGCCAACAATACCTTGCCGGGCTTATTTCCTTGAATTTCGTACCCTCAGCTGCTCAATTGGCTGATGTGTTTACAAAGCCCCTTTCTGGACCAGTTGATCGATCCCTTGTTGACAAGTTGAAGGTTGTTTCACCACCCTCCAACTTGCGCGGGGGCGGGGGGGAAGGGTGTTAGGATCTCAAATCCAGAATCAACATCTTCAAACACTTCTCATATAGCTCAAGGAACGAATCGAGTTTGAAAAGAAAGAAACAAATGATGAGTTGATGAAGAGGAATGGTTCTTTGGGCTCCAAAAGAGTTATTTTCAAATCACAATTATTAGGCTCAATTAAAAACAAATGTTAATACGTGTACATAGAGAGGAATATTCTCTATTCTTTGTCTTGCACAAGTTGTTAGGATTGTTAGGACTTAGCCTATAGCATAGTGGCCGGTGTACAGAAAATACCTGCACTTTCTTTCTTATGATTGTATATATTGGTGTGTACAATGATCAATAAAACTACACACGGAAATTTTTCATGTTCTTCTTCATTTTCAACATTAACTTGTGCTGCTTTTGAGAGTTTGTATAAGGGGTTAGAGGAGAAAGGCGGGGAAAAGAGGTTGTTTAGGCTTGCCAAGGCTAGGGAGCGGAAGGGTCAGGATCTGGATCAAGTGAAGTGCATTAAGGGGGAAGATGGCAGAGTATTGGTGGAGGACGCTCTCATTAAGAAAAGATGGCAGTCGTATTTTCATAAGCTCTTGAATGACGAGGGGGACCGAGGGGGACAAAGGTGTTGTGCTAGGGGAGTTGGAGCACACCGGGGAGTCGCGATTTCGGCTATTGTTGGCGTTTTAAAATAGAGGAGGTCAGCGTGGCTATTTGCAAGATGCGAAGGGGCAGGGCGACGGGGCCTGATGAGATTTCATTAGATTTTTGGAAGTTTTCTAGCGTGGCTGGGGTGAGGTGGCTGACCAATTTGTTTAACAACATTTTCAAGTCCGCGAAAATGCCTGAGGCGTGGAGATGGAGCACGATGATTCCATTATATAAGAACAAGGGTGACATTCAGAGTTGCAACAACTACCGGGGTATTAAGTTGTTGAGTCACACGATGAAGATTTGGGAGAGGGTGGTGGAGCGGAGGTTGAGAAATATTGTGTCTATTTCGGAGAATCAATTTGGATTTATGCCTGGTTGCTCGACGACTGAGGCAATTCATCTATTGCGAAGACTGGTAGAGCAGTATAGAGAGAGGAAGAGGGATCTTCACATGGTGTTTATTGACTTGGAAAAGGCGTATGACAAGATCCCTAGGAGGTTCTTTGAAGATGCTTGGAGGCGAGGGGGCCTGTGGCGTACATTAGAGCTATTAAGGATATGTATGAGGGGGCGAAACTCGAGTAAGGACGGTGAGGAGATTTTGAGCACTTTTCGGTCTTGACAGGGTTGCATCAGGGATCAGCTCTTAGTCCGTTCTTATTTGCCGTGGTGATGGATGTGTTGATGCGGAGTATACAACGCCAGGTGCCTTTGTGTATGCTTTTTGCGGATGATGTAGTCTTGATTGATGAGTCGCGGCAAGGTGTTAATGATAAGTTGGAGGTTTGGAGACAAACTCTGGAGTCTAAAGGTTTCAGATTGAGTAGGGCGAAGACGGATTATTTGGAGTGCAAGTTTAGTGACTCGAGGCAAGAGGAGGAGATGGTGGTGAAGTTGGACTCTCAGGCAGTTTACAAGAGGGATAGTTTTAAGTATCTTGGGTCTACGATCCAGGAAAATGGAGAGATTGATGAGGATGTCTCGCACTGTATTGGGCAGGTTGGATGAAATGGAGGCTCGCTTCGGGGATTTTATGTGATAAGAAGGTGCCTCCCAAACTTAAAGGCAAATTCTATAGAGTTGCAGTCCGACCGGCTATGTTGTATGGAGCGGAGTGTTGGCCGGTTAAGACTTCCCATATCAAAAAGTTGAAGGTGGCGGAAATAAAGATGTTGCGTTGGATGTGTGGTCTTACAAGGACTGGGCTGACAGGGTTAGGAATGAGATTATTCAGGAGACGGTGGGAGTGGTATCGGTGGAGGAAAAAATGCGAGAAGTGAGGTTGAGATGGTTTGGTCACGTGATGAGGAGGGGCACGGATGTCCCAGTTCGTAGGTGTGAGAGACTAGCGTTAGATGGTTTCAAGCGGGGTAGGGGTAAACCGAAGAAATACTGGAGAGAAGTGAGTAGACGTGACATGGAGCAGTTACATAGTGAGGACATGACCCTGGATAGGAAGGTTTGAAGGAAAAATACTAGGATAGAGGGATAAAGTGGGGGATGAATCGGAGTCGGTAGTTAGAAGGGTTTTGGTGTCTTTTGTTTGGTAATGTACATTATTTTTGTGGATGTTGTATCTATGTTAGTTTTATCATGTTTCATGCTTTGAATATTTTTGTGTATTGTCCTGTGTCTTGAGCCGGGGGTCTATCGGAAACAACCTCTCTACTTCTTTAGAGGTAGTGGTATGGGCTGCGTACATTCTACCCTCCCCAGACCCCACTAGGTGGGAATATACTGGGCTTGTTGTTGTTGTTGTTGTTGCCTTTAATTAATATATCTTTGTGACTTAGCATTTTCCATTAGAAATTTCTACTGCCTTCTGCTGCAAGCTATTTTGCTTCTATGGTATTGTTGAACTTGACCACTTAAAGATATTCCGTACTTTCAAGAAGTAATAGTTATGGCATCCGCTTGTGATGCTTGTGGTTATCGGAACTCTGAGGTAATCTCTTTCTTGTACTAGAAAATAGTTGCTTATGGAATTTTTATTAATGAGATTATGCTTGTCTTTGCAGCTGAAACCTGGTGGTCCTATATCTGAAAAGGGAAAGAAAATTACACTTCATGTGGAAAACATTAAAGATCTAAGCCGGGATGTGATTAAGGTACAGCTCTCCAGCCTATATTTGATAGAACTTTTAGCTAGTTCTTTGTTTTCTAATTTATTTTCATTTTCAGTTAATTTTTGATGATCTCTCGTTCATTGTGCAACTTCCCTGTAGGAGCACCATTTGATTTTACTTTTATATTTACTCTTATACTGCTATATTCATCTTCGAATATCATATTTAACAACTCTTCTTGTTACTCTGTTGTGCCTTTCTTCGCAAAAAGAACTTTCCTATTTACTCTGTTATATATGAATTAGAAGCACATTTGCGTATTGCTTTCACATCTAATATGTAAATCTCAACTTTGAAGATCATGATCAGTGAAAGCAAAGCTGTGCCAGAATTTGCAGTGGCCTACTAGTTATATGCTGATCCTCTGCCGTCTTGACTAGGGTTGTTCAGGATTTTTGTCCATTTCCTTTCTCCTTATATTAGTGGTTTTCTTTGAGTTCTGTGCTTTAATACTGATTCGATTCGCCATTTCTGTTATTTTCTTTGCTTCAGTTATTGTACTATTTGTTGTTGCTTCTATTCTTTTCCTTATTATTTTCTATACTGTTTCTTCACTTCTATATCTCCTTTTCTTACTGATTTTGTTGTGCTTGACTTGAGCTGAGGGTCTATCGGAAACAGCCTCTCTACCTTCACAAAGTAGGGGTAAGGCTACGTACACGCTACCCTTCCAGACCCCACTTGTGGCAGTACACTCGGTATGTTGTTGTAATACTGATTCGATTAAAGTGAGACACTCATAGTTTAACAAAAAAGAACAAGAAATGGAATGAGAGGACAGCATCAAGATCCTGTTCAAGAGAAAGTGTCTTCATCTGATGCATAAAAGAAGATTTGAAGCAGCACTACTTCTTTAAGACTTTAACTAGTTCTACTTGACAGTATCATGCCTGTATTATGCCGTAACTTCATCCCAACTGTTGAACCTTAGTTGTCTTGAGTCTGCTTGATATTTTAAGCATATTAAAAATAGGAGAAGTGTTTTTGTACGGATTGGAGCCATTTAACTGTTCCATTCACTCTGTTTCTTTGCATTCCCTGACTCCAAATTGTTGTTTTATATTTACCAGTCAGATAGTGCCGGAGTAGAAATTCCCGAGCTTGAGTTAGAGCTTGCTAGTGGCACTTTGGGTGGAATGGTGACAACAGTTGAGGGTTTAGTCACAAAGATTAGCGAAAGTGAGTATCTTGTTTTACCTTCTCTTCTTCTTCGTTTCCTCTTTCAGTTTCTTGGACAACAATCTGCAGATGCATATTCAGTGCATTGATTATTTATGCTCATCAAACGGTCGAGCTTGGAGTAACTGGTAAAGTTTCTGCCATGTGACCAGGAGGTCATGGGTTCAACCCTTGGAAACAGCCTCTGGCAGAAATGCAAGGTAAGGCTGCGTATGATACACCCTTGTGGTGGGGCCCTTCACCGGACACCGCGCATAGCGGTAGCTTGAGTGCACCGGGCTGCCCATCCAACGGTCGAGCTTCAGTTGAACTACGGTGAATCTACAGCTTGATTTCTTCCTTTGTTTATTTTTAGCTGTTAACTGAACGACTTTTTGTTTCAAATGGCATTTGTCTAATCAGTATCTTGACTCCTGAGATGTGCAAATACTTTTACTAGTTTACATGTATTACTGAATTGTCTTTCCCAATCTTAATGACCTATTGTTTTGTGGTATCTGTATTTGGTATTTGTCATTTAAACACCCTCTTGAATGAAAATATAGGTCTTGAGAGAGTACATGGATTCACATTTGGCGACAGTCTTGAGGAAGACAGGAAGAATAAGTGGTTGGATTTCCGAGCAAGACTAGACAAGGTAAATGTGGAGAGATACCTCTTACTTGCTATAATCAGATATCATTCAAGTTTATACCTCTTACTTGCTATAATCAGATATCATTTAAGTTTATACTCCCTCCTTCCCAAATTACCCATCCCAAATTTCCTAATTTGATTTTCCATTTTACTTGTCTTTTTTCATTAATTAAGAAGAGACAATTTTTTTTCCATGTTTTACCCTTTGCATTAATTACTTTTTCTTTAAATTAAAATGTAAACATCATTTAATAGGTTTACTATGGTAAACTAGCCATGTTGTTAATTATTTTTCTTAATCAATGTGCCATCTCAATTTGGGACGGGTAATTTGGGACGGAGGGAGTATGTGATTTCTCCATTAAGCATGTCATTTCTATCCAAGATTATGAGATGTGAAATAATTACCAATATGCCATAATTACCCGTAGCATTCTTCAGAGGAGCTACTTTAGGTGGTTATAACCATTTTTGGTACCATGACTGAGATGTAAAGATACAATCTGTATTTTCAAATACAGACTCCTTTTAACTTTCCTCTATAACTCCATTCCAAAATTTATTTATTTGTTTAATTTTTTTTTTGTTTTGCATTGTAAACACTCCACAGCTTTTGAGCTTGAAACAACCTTGGACATTGATCATCAATGATGCACTTGCAAATTCTTTTGTTGCACCTGCAACCGATGATATCAAGGAGGACAAACAGTTGACATGTAAGTCATATTTGCAGCTCCAGAGTAGTTCATGCAAAATGGTTTTTGAATTTTTTTGATAATATGCTAATATGAAATTTCAGAGGGAAACAAGTTGATGGCTGGTTAATATCATGCTTTTAGGTTAACATATAAGGTTATCATAGTAATTTATGTTTGTAAAGTTTGTACGAGGATTCATGTTGCTTTTTATTGGCAAAGAGTAGCAACTACCCCCCTCATCCTCCCTCCCTGCCCCTAAAAAGAAAGAACAAAGATGGTGTACCTTAAAAGAAAGAGAGATGGAGAAAGAACCCCAGAATTAAAATTAAATGGTTTAGTGTTAAATGTTCCTTTTGACCACTTAAGAATTAAATGGTTTAGTTATAACTTTTGCCGAAGTGTCCCTTCTGTTAGTGTTTCCGCTGAAGTGATGTTTCTTTGATTTCTTTTGGAAAGTAACCCGAATTTTGTGGTTCTTTTGCTTTCCCTCTTTTGCACAAACGCCTCCTTTAATTGACAATAGGCGTGTTAAATTTTGCTCATTTGGGAAACATATCATATCATTACTGCAGTTGAAGAGTATGTCAGATCGTGGGAGCAAAATGAGGAATTGGGTCTTAATGACATGGACACCACCTCGGCCGATGCTGCTTACAGCTCAGCAGATGCTGCACCCCGCAAGAGTGCTGGTGATTGATGGTTTTGTGCTTAGCGGTATTCGTTTAAAATGTAATGTTTGAGCTTTCCTTTTGTCCCAATATGGTTCTGTTTCTCCACTTTGATTAGATTTTGCGTGTCGTCTTTCTTTTAGCTCTAGATGTAAAAATTATTCCCAAGCGATGGGGTTTATACAGCCTTTATATCAGTTTAAATTTTATATAACTTCAAAATTTAGTTCATTCGGTAAAATCCATCTTAGCCATAGGAAAAGGGGGTTGGACACCAGTTATGCGAGTGGAATGACTAAACTGAACTTGATTAGCTCGAGCCTCCCAAGTTTTTTTTTTTTTTTTTTTGTTTCTCATTTCAATAGTTATTAAGCTTAGAAGGTGTGATTCCCACCAAGTTGTATTACTGCTGCAGCTTCCTTATCATTATTACTTTATAGAAAGCTATAGTAAAGTATTGGTCTTAATTGTATTACTAAATAAAAATTCTACTATATATTCTCTCACCAAATGGCAAAAGCAATCCATAGGGAAAACTGGAATTTGCATGGCAAACGCCAAAAAAATTGATAGATATATCAGATTAGGATTTTAGGTTTGAGTATCAATATATTAAAAAATAACTTCATTATAAGTAGTGTTAGAGAGTATAATAATGTGAAGAAATGACGGTACCAGATGTTCTCTACTATCATTTGGCCCTTCAACATGGGAATAAATGAATTATAGATTAGTTACCTCTTAATTCCCACTGTCTGAAAAAGATGAATATATTACCCATGGAAAAAAGAGAGAAAGATATGGGTACGTGTCACTTTGTTATTTGTAATGACACGTACGTTGCTCTTGTAAACCCAAATTGTACATATGAATCACGTTTCTGCCCATCCTTTTCAATTGGAGCAAAAAGATCAGTTGGTGAAGGTATCACATGTTTTACAAAAAATGGAATGAACGATCATGATTCTAAGACGTTTATAAAGCCTCACTAATGGTCAACCACCTATTTAATTCATAATGAATGAATCTCCGAATGAAGAAAAAATATCTCTTTTTTACTAAATTTCGGGAAACCCCGAATAGTTTACTAGACAAATTGAGTTGTATTGACGATACCTTTCAATATACGAAATTTTCTTTTTCATGAGACTGATCAGAATTGATGTAACACTCAAGAGATCTTCACAAGACAGGTCAAAATGAAAAAGAGGCGCCGCAAACGAACAACTTTATTTCTTATTTTAAAATGGCCAAAACATAAGACATGCTAGATTTTTTTTTATTTTTTTTAAATATCAATCTTTCAATTCAATTTTGTGTTTTAACTAAACCTAGTTTCGACACTTATCATTAAATTTTCACTCAGTAGGGAGAACTTTGAACATGTAATAATTGAACTGAATCATAGCCCCCATATCTTTTACTTAAAAGTCAAAATCCCCCCAAAACTATTCCCCAATTTTCAACAAAGTTCAAATTGGTTTGGTAAATTTATTTTTTAGTATGTGTTTCTTGAATTGAAATACTATTGTTGCAATTCATATCCCCGAATATATCAAAACTAGTTGTCATTACCTGGTATAGATGTACGAAATAATTAATAATCATATAAAGTAGATGATATTTTAACTATTTGTGTCGTAGTGACATTTTTTTGACTTAGAATTAGTAAGTTTTATTTCTCGATGGGCCGGGAAAGAAACCTTAAAGTTTTATGCGATAGATAGACTCCTAAAATTAAGATATATTTTCTTACCTAAATATATATTTTTTTCGATGAAAAGAAAAGAAATCATTCGATCCATAAAAAGCTTAAATTCTTACGAGGTACAAATAACTTAAAGTTCCTTCCTTCAGGCATAAACAACTTTTCTGAAGGACTAGAACAATAATTTAAATGTGATAGAATTTAGAAATAGCAATAGTTATCATACATTATATTAAAAGAGAGCTTTCCTAACCATCGAGGGGTCCTCCCTTTTGATATGCCAAAGGATGTCACATGGAGAATTCAATTTTTCTTATGAATTAATCCAACTTGAATACCTAACATCTCAATTTAACTAGGCTATTTGGAAAGGTAAATGTAAAACTAGCTAGCTATATTGTTTTCTTTAGCAACATCTCTACTGCTTGAAATAACCAATAATTATTGTATGTCAAAGAGTGGACCACTACTTGATTTTTTTTGTTCCATGCTTTTTATTATCTTGTATGTACTGTATTTCTTTGAGGTTCCTACATTTTCCAACCACTATTGGAACTCAAAAAAGATAATTAAAAATGGCCATGACCAAGATGTCCTTAGCAACTCCATTGCTCTTGGCTGCTATCGTTATCTTTATCTTGCAGGTTTGGTTCTTGGTTCTATTAATCACTCTATAGTATTTGTTACTTCTTGCATATTATCTTGATTTTAGTAAATAAATTGGTTTAGTTTATAGTACTGATTTTGACTTGACCATGATCATAGATTAATGTAAGACAGAAATATTGACTTATGACTAGTGCTCTTGTATAGTATTATGAAAAAGTGCACAAAGCATCTCGTGTTCATGTAGGTTCAGTGAGAACTGATTGCACGGCTCCAATGTGTAATCTATAGGTCACACGAAGATAGCTTCTAAGTTTGTTTAAAGTAAGCTTAGAAGTGAGAACAGTTTTCTGATGTGATATTTTCTTGAAACGGGCAAGTAGGAGGAAATAGGAAAAAGGAGGGAAAAGGAGAAGAAATAAGTGGACTATGTACAAGCAGTGACGGATCTACATGTATTTCAGGGGTTCATCCGGACCCCCTTCGTCGGAAAATTATACTATTTTTATATGGTATTTTTTTTTTTTTTTATATATAAATAATAGAGGCTGAACCCTTTGACTAGTCCGTATATATACTACTGAACCGCTCACTAAAAATCCTTGATCCGCTCCTGTGTACAAGTTCTGCTTGCTCAAATAAAAAGATAGTATATATATGTAAATTTGTTTTAAGATCTATGTTGCTTTTGTAACATTTTCTCATTAACCTTCCAGATTAGAAGTACTTTTAAGGTTGGTACTAAAAATTATGAAAGTTCTCATCTTGATTAAAAAAATGAACGTGGAGTTGCAAGCCTATTCTCAAAAAGTTTATCTTTTTATGTAGTTCATTTAAGAGTACACTTTCTATTATCGATGATTTGTTCTTATGGAAATTATTGCAGGTTGTTGCAGAGCAGCCAATATCTGAAGCTAAAGGTGAATCTGCAATCCTTCAGGTATATTCTTCTGTTCATGATTCAAGAAGATGTTACTTGTTATAGCTTACAGCCCTTGTTCTTTCAATTTTAAAACTAAGAGAGACATTTGGATGATCATGTAGGAATCAATCA
>NC_061112.1:111370184-111427809 GCF_002878395.1 Capsicum annuum | reverse complement strand
TGGTTCTTGGAGTTCTTGAACTTGGAACTTGGAATCTTGAATAAATTTGCAGAATTAATGGTGAACTTTAGAGGTTCTTGAAGTTGGATGTAGGAGCTTAGGGTTTTCTTTTTGAGGGAGTTTGATGAAATATAATATATAATGATTCTAATAGGCTTTAATATAGTGTTTGGATGGATTTTAGGTGATGGGGAATGACCAAAACGCCCCTAAAAATCAAATAATTATCGAATCTATCCTTTGATGGACTATTTTGATAATCTGAAGTAGATCAACCATAATGTTTTACTCTGATATCCAAATTGGATGAAACCAATTTCATTAGAAAGA
Organism: Capsicum annuum; assembly: GCF_002878395.1. Taxonomy (NCBI): domain Eukaryota; kingdom Viridiplantae; phylum Streptophyta; class Magnoliopsida; order Solanales; family Solanaceae; genus Capsicum; species Capsicum annuum. Next base: position 111,427,479 of record NC_061112.1, on the reverse strand, counting down.
AAGACTCTCATATCTTTCCGTTGATATATAGTATCTCACCCAGATCATTGTGTACGAGGTGTTGTGATCGTTTGAAATTGATCCAAAAATTCACTTTTGATAGCTTGAAGTAGATTGACCATAACTTTTTTCTCCGATAGACAAATTAGATGAAACCAATTTTATTGGAAATAGGACTCACACAGCTTTCCGTTGATATATAGTAAATCACACAGATCATTATGTACAAGGAGTTATGATCATTTAAATTTGGAGAAAAAATACGCCAGGCCTCAGTACTTTTTCCTGCATGTTTTACTGTTCACTACTATGCAAATCAACATAAGGCGGGATTTATTGTTTGCAACCAATAAATAACAATCATAACAAAGGAATTATCAGGATGTCCCCATAATCACTCAAACCCTAACCAACTATTAAATCCATAGGAGAATAATCATAGATCCCACAACCCTAGTTGTGGGTTTTAGTTCCACATAAGAAAGAAAGAGATAGAAACATTTATAATCATCATTCAAAGTAATTAAACTTACAAAAGATGAAGTCTGATGTTGATTATCTTCTAAGTTCAAGAGAAAATTCCCATAACCAAATCAAAGAGTTGAAAATTGAATTCTAAGTTAAGAGCCCCAAAGAGAGGTAAACAGGCCTTTGGAATAAGTTCTAGCCATTTCAAGATGATCAAGATGATGAATGAAAACCCTAGAACTTGTCCTTAAATACTTTAGCCTAATTATGGAAAAAACATCACATATCATAACTTTTTTCTTGGATAGATGACATCGTGGGTGACGGTTTATCAGGAGTCTGACAAATTATCAGGAATGTCATCAGCTCCTCTTCCCTTTTGACAATCTCTGCCTTGGGTTGACGATGAGGCGTGATGGCTTAACAGACCTTTGACAACTTATCACGGATGTCATCACATCTTCACTTCAATTTCTCAAGCACTGCCTAAGCCTGACAATGAGCTTGATGACTTATCACAACTCTAACGGCCTATCACAGATGTCGTCACGTATTCCAGCTAAAGTTCATTATTTGTCTAAGGCTGACGGTACTTCTAATAACTTATCACAAGGCTGACGACTTATCAGACAAGTCGTCATCCATACTTCCATCTCTACTTGCTCAGAAATTAACTTTTTTACCTCCGTTGTTACTGGTTCTCTTGCATCTTGACTGTTACTTCAATATCAAAGAGAAAACAATCAAAAACGACAAAAGTTGCTTAAGACTTTGCAATTATTCTCAATTAAAAGCCTCAAATGTGTTAGCATTTGTTCACACATCAGTCTTTATAGTGGTCAAGATATGAGATGAGGAGAAGATCAAGATGAACACCACAATAATACTTCAAGAACACAACCACAATTCACCAACAACAGCCCACTTTAAAGTCAAGCAACAACACACAAACTCGGCCCACTTCAAGTCCACAATAGCAATGTCAATATGTTAAGCTCAACTTAGCTTTAGACACCTTTTATGTTGATGAGAAAGAAATCAACACAAGTAACAAACTAGACAAACACAAGAACATCTATATCTAAGCATACAAACATCAATCTTGGCCAAGACAACAACACAACATAATTTTCTCGGCCAAGAACAAGATGGATAGATTTTTTCTGGAATTTTCAGATTTCAGCAACTTTTTTTTTCAACTACCAAGACCAAGATTGATTTTGTTGGAACAAAATCAACCACAAGATTTGATACCAAATGATACAAGACTATGTGTGTATCAAGAGATTTCAACCAACTCAAGAACAACAAGATGAACAATAAGTTGTTAGTGAATCGAAATAGGCCTCATACGTCTTCACTAGACTTTGAGTTAGTGTTTTGAACAAGAAAATGAGATGAGTAACAAAGCAACAATGCTAGTGAATTGAAATAGCCCTACACGGCTTCACTAGACTTTTAGATTCAACAACACAAAGTTAACAGGATTACAAAAGAGATAGAAACTTGACATACAATATTCAAAGATCTAAGAACCCTAACAATGATAAAGGATCGCAAGAGTAGTGAATATCAATACCAAGTTCTTACTTGTACCAAGAGGAACTCAAGAACCCCAAGATCCTAGTTTCTAGCCAAGAGACAACACTAGTATCACTCTACTAGTGAGTTTTTGAAATTGGTGCTTGTCCAATGGAAGAGAGAAGTTCCAATATATTACAAGTGTCTTGTTGTCTTCCAAAATATGAATGAACTAACTAAAAGACTAGCCCTAATAAATGACTTATATAGTCGATTACAAAGGAGGGACAAAAGACCAAAATACCCTTGACATTAAGTGGGTGGGTTTGGGGTGTTTTGTTGGGCCTCTTCACACTTTAATAAGTATAGGCCCTTAGATGGGCTCACAAGGGCCTCACACACGGCCAAGGATGTGAACAAGGCTTGGAGTCGTTGCAACTCACGCGCTTGACTTCTTGTGAAAGGTCTCAAGGTAGGAATTCCCATATCTATTGGGTTACATTGCACCAGGTAAGTTTTCTTTTAAGTAATTTATTTTTGAATATTTCTCTTTAACATTTTTCAAATAGTAAATGTTGAATTTATGAATTGACTAATTGTAGAGTATGGACTAGAGGGATTGGAGTTAGCAAAAAATGATGTTTATAGTTATGGGATTATGTTAATGGAAAATTTACTAGGAAAAAACCGAGTGATGAAAAGTGTAATGGAGATTTTATCTTGAAGCAATGGGTGAGCAATTCACTCCCACATGCAGCCATGGAAGTTGTCGATGCCAACTTAATAACATCACGGGATAATCACTTAGTGAGAAAGTTAGATTGTGTGGTGTCGATACTGAAGGTGGCTATTGATTGTTATGTTGAATCTCCTAAAGAAAGGATTGGCATGAATGATGTTTTGGGAAGGTTAAAGAGGATCAAGATTCAAATTCTTTCATGTTGAGCATTGAGCAAGTTCTTATAAGAAACTTTTCTTGCAAATCATCTTGTGTAACAAATGCTTGCAATAATCAACTGCACATTTCTTTTTTTTTGGGACAACAACTGTAAACTATTACCATAATCACCAAAACTAATTGAAGGAGGAAGTAGGTGCAAGTAAACTTTTTTTAGGTAACAACTGTAAACTATTACTGGAGGAAGTAAGTGCAAGTAAATTCTTTTTTCTAGTAACAACTGTAAACTATTATCATAATCACCAACACAAATTGAAACAGAGAAAAAGCAAGTGCATGTAATTTTTTTTTTTGTTACAATGGTAAATTATTACCATAATCACCAAACCAAATTGAAATGGATGAAGTGCAAGTAAATTCTATTATTTTTGTAACAATCATAAACTATTACCATAATCACCAAAAAAAAAAATTGAACGGAGGAAGTAAGTACAAGTAAATTCTTTTTTTTTTAACGGTAACGGCCGTAAACTATTACCATAATAATCAAAACAAATTGAAACAAAGGAAGTAAGTACAAATAAATTAATTTTTTTGCTAGAAACAACTGTAATCTATTACCATAATTGCTAAAATAAATTGAAATAGGGGAAGTAAATGCAAGTAATTTTTTTTTGGTAACAACCATAAACTATTACTATAACCAGTACAAAAAAAATAGAGGGAGTAAGTTCAAGTAAATTCTTTTTTTTGGTAACAACCGTAAACTATTACCACAATCATCAGAACAAATTGAAATAGAGAAAATAAGTGCAAGTAATTATTTTTTTAGGTAACAACGCAAAGTATTACCATAATCACCAGAAAAAATTGAAACAAAGTAAGTGCAAGTAGATTCTACCATTCACTAGAGCAAATTGAAACAGAGGAAGTAAATGCAAGTAAATTCTTCCTTTTTAGGTAAGTTTACCATAATAACTAGAGCAAATTGAAACAGAGGAAGTAAGTGCAGTAAATTCTTCCTTTTTAGGTAACAACCATAAACTATTACCATAATTACCAGAACAAATTGAAACAGAGGAAGTAAGTGCAATAAAATTCCTTTTTTTTTGTAACAACAGTACACTATTACCATAATCACCAGAACAAATTGAAATAGAACAAGTAAGAGAGTAAATTTTTTTTGGTAACAACCACAAACAATTACCATAATCACCAAAACAGAGGAAGTAATTGCAATTAAATTTTCTTTTTGGTAACAACTGTAAGCTATTACCATAATCACCAAAACAAATTGAAATGGAGGAAGTAAGTGCAAGTAACTATTTTTATTCGCGTAACAATTGTAAACTATTACCATCATCACCCAAATACATACATACATACATATACATACATACATATACATACATACATATATATATATATATATATATACATACATACATAGAATAGATAGATAGGTAGATAGATAGATACATAGATAGAGAGAGAGAGCACACTTATTTAAGGAATCTATTACAGGAACCAAAAGATAGCCTCCAATGAAGCAATAAACTTTATCCTATTGACTGTTAGGTCAATAATGTTTTGATGTTTGACATATAAATTTAACATGTTACTCAAGATGGTCCAAACACATGATGACATAAGTTGATCTCACTGGATGGCACAGATACTTTGCCTGAAGTCAGGAATGGATAAACCTTCTCAATGTAATCATAATCACGTGTGATAAATAAGAAGTTGTAGTTTAATACAACACCTTATTGATAAGCTGAAACGAAAGAGTTTTACTTAAACGAGGACTTCAAGTTGAAGGAGTTTTTTCAATGCAATGAGTTGTACTCGAAGGAATTTTAGTTTACAACAATCTCTACTCAATTAAAGAGTTTGAAGCAAAGTAGAAGACAAAGCATGTTGAAGAACTCTTTAAGGATTTGTTATATATCGAGGGAGTAACTCATTTTGTTACTCATGCACTTACAAAGATAACGACATGTCTACAAATTACTTGAGAAGTTCTAAGCTTGAAGAAATTGGAGTTGAACTTGTTCCTATTAAGTAGAGTTAAGGAGTCTTAGACTTTATGTATTAGGTTGGTTCTTGAGTTGTATTATTTTCTAGTCTCAGTGAAGTATAAACTGAATTAGGAGCATTGTCTTAAAGTTGGGGAACTCGAAGACTTGGGAAAAATTACCTTGGGAAGGTTTGTGTTTTTTTAGAAATAGGAGTTAGAGTTTAATTCCTAGATTACAAGAGTCTTGAAATTTGTTAATTGTTGAGGCTCAATTGTGTTAGTGGAATTGGTGTTGAATCCTGTAGAGGTACAAGTTATAGTTTTTTACATTTTTTTGAGCTGGGTGTTTTCCATATTAACATTACTGTGCATATTTACTTACTGTTTTAGCCAGATAGGAACTCGTTAGTTATCCTATACCATCAATAGGCAACTGCTAGGATAAACTAAGTAATCAATAAGACACATACTCTAAAAAGTGGTATCAGAGTGAGGTTGTCTTATATAAGGCTAACACCTAATAAAAGATCAATATGATGAATTCCACATCCCCTACTAGGCACAGTGAAGGACAATCCACTACTAGGCCACTACTTTTTGATGGCACTCATTTTGCTTGGTGGAAATCTAGAATGGAAATGTTTATTCAAGGAGAAGACAATGAGTTGTGGGACAAAATTACTGATGGTCCTACTACCCCAATGAAGTTGGAAGATGGAGAACAAGTGAAAAAGGTGAGAAGTGAATTTACTATTGATGGTTTGGTGGTACTAAAGAAAAATGAAAGAGCAAAGAACATCTTAGTGTGTGGACTAGGTCCAATTGAGTACAACAGAGTGTCCACTTGCACCACTGACAAGAAAATCTGGGATGCCTTGGTAAATACACATGAGGGCACCACTCAAGTGAGAAAATTTAGAGTTGCTCTTCTCTTTACTGAATATGAAGCTTTTAAGATGAAGAATAATGAATCCCATGATCAAATGATGTCAAGACTTACAGATTTAACCAATGAATTGACCTCATTGGAAAAAGTCATCACTACTGAGGAACAGGTTGAGAAAATGTTGAGGGTCTTGCCAAAATCTAAATGGGATGTCAAGGTTGCTATGATTAGGGAGGAAAAGGATCTAACTAGTATGACTTTGAATAAATTAGTGGGTAACTTAAAAGACTTATGAGATGCGAATTGATGAATCCAAGAATGAAAAGGTAACTTCTGAGAAATCCTTGGCCCAAAAAGCGGAAGTCAGTGATGGGAATGTGAAATTGACTAAGAATAGGTGGGTTTTATAACAAAAAATTTCAGCAAAGTCTTCAAAAAGAAGAATGGAAAAGGTAGCAAAAGGCGTTCTAATGACAATCCTACTAGGAGTTATAAGTGTGACAAAACTAATCATCAAGTAAGATATTCTCCCGTTTGGAAAATTGAATGGATAAATGAAAGAGCTGCTAAAGACTTAAAAGAAAATACCATGAAAATAGAGAAGGAGGATTTTGCTATGGTGGCTGCCTGGGGATCTGATTCTGAAGAAATAGATGAGGAAGAAGTAGATGAAACTGCTCTCATGGAAATTAGGGATTTAGACATGGAAGATGAATATAACACAGTTGAGGTAAGTATTCCTAAACTCAAAAATAATTTATGTTTTTTTCCAAAGAAAAGCTTGTTTCTCTGATGAATGCCTTAATAGATGACTTCCAAGAATTAACTTCTGATACGGACAAACTATTCAACAGTCTTGCAAGTCTCAAGTTTGACCTAATTGATATGGAAACTTGCAAAAATATTGTTGATAAGGAAAATGGTTCTCTCAAGGAACAAGTTAGTCACCTTGATTCCTCAAATCTGAACCTTCAATCTGAGATTTTAAAACCGACTCTTTCTGAAAAGGGAAAAATATGGAAAATGATGAACAAAAAATATTTGAGCTTGAGTTGACCAAGGTTCAATAAGAATGTAATAATGAAAAAGAAAAGGTAGATAGGTTAATCTAAGAAATAACTAGGTTGAAATTTAATCTTGAAAGGGCAAATATATGGACAAACTCCTCAAGAAATGTTCATCAATTGGGTGAAAGGATACATAGTAAAAAGGCTGGATTAGGATTTTTCAATAGTTTACACTGTACCTAATGATTTATGCTACATTTGTGGCAATCTTGGACATCCCACTACTACTGAGTGTCTAATTGCTAATAAGAGTAGATTCAAAAGTACAAATCTGGCAAAGAAATTAGATTTCATAAGATCTCAGAGAAATAAAATAAATAACAAAACCAATCAAAGAAACAGGGCACATAACCTGTTGCCTTATTGGGCTAAAAGAAACCTGATTCATCCTTTTTCTCATAAGAAAGGACCCAAGCTTGTCTGGATTCTTAAAGTTAACACGTAATTTGTTTTTTAGGTAAGAGCAAAAGGAGGTAAGAAAAATTAGTATATGGATAAAGCTTTCTTAAGGCATAAAAATGAAATATAACAAAATTCCTTTCACTAAGGAGGTAGATTTGTATGGAAAAAGGATACAAAGTTTGAGAGAATCAAAACAAAAGTTTTTCAGATATGTAGTGTTTGAGTAAGGGGGAAGTAAGAGTGTCTTCCTTCAAAATAAAATAATTTGATATGTACTATCTAGTATTTGAACCTGATTCATGTGAATTCTCATGCATTGATGTAAGAAACGAAAAGGGAAATGGATGGCTGTAAAACTAATGAGTTGCACAAAAACTACAACCTGGTCCAAATGAATTTTAAAGCTACGGACATGTGACAGGGGGGACAAGCCAAGATACTGATTCATTAACATCACCTAAGTAATCTGCAAATAAAGTAAAAAGATTCTTGAAGGGAGTAAAACACTAGCGTGTAGATTACCTTGATGTTTATGCAGGGTATTCTGTAGACAAGAAAAACACTGTAGGATATATATACATCTTATTGGATCATGTCTAACAACTTGATTCACTAAGAAGCAAAGATCAGTAGATCTTTCTACTGATGAGGATGAATGTGGTGTTGCTAATTCATGTTTTACCTAATTGTTGTAGATCAAGAAACAACTCATGGATTTTGGTATAAATGTAGAATATGCTCATGCCTTTTGTTATAATACATGTTCCATCGAATTAGCAAGTTCTATCGAATTTGAAAATTTTTCTATACTATATCTTATTGATATTAGACTCCAGTCTCTTAAAGATAATGTTGAGAAAGTTCTTGTTTCTATCATGTTATGTTTCATGAAAGATCAAATTGTTGAGGCACTTAAGCGAGAGCACTGTGAAAAATAGATTAGAATTGGGGATGATTAAGAATGCATGAACTCCCTTTAATGATTGACTAGAACAATCTGTTCTAGGTTTTTCCTAAGCGAAAAATATTGAATAATTTAGTATTGTACATTGTGTTGTGTGTTCTGATTCTAGGATTTTGGTTGATCTAACAAATTGTATCAAATTGTGCAAAGATACTGGATCCCTTAAAAATGATGGCTATTATTTAAAATTTTCCAGGTATAATATTATCTTAATTAATTTTAAATTAGCATGATGAAATAACTAAGTTTACTTTGTCCCAAACTTAATTAAACCTTTAATCGCCAAATTCCAAGAGCTCCTCTTTTCAAAAAGAGACTATCACCTCCTTCAGCTTTCCTGTCATTGCCTGCCAACAGCCAACTCTTTTCATATCAGAACACTACACCTATCACCATTACTCCTACACCTTTACTTTTCATCTTCCAATTCACTCAATTATTTAAACCAAAACTGCTAAACTAAATATTCTCATCGACATCTCTTTTTTCTCCTTACAAACAATGTGTTCCTCTCTATTGCTTCAATGACTTCCTTTTCATCATCTTCCGACATATCAAAATCTAAATCATCCAGTGAAACACCATACACTCAATTCATGGTTAATGCCACTGCAAACACCTTTTTTCACATTCCGCCAAGCATCTCCCTAAAACTCTATGATTTCGCTCCTTGGACAAATTTCCAAAACTCATTTTCAAGGTTTTCTACAAATTCACATATTCCTCCCACCTCAAGTTTTGAGGTTACTGATGTTGTTCCTCTTTAGATTATCGACACTGATGATATTCCCTTTGCAAATCTGATCCCTAAGAAATCCAAATCTTTATTTAAATATCAACAATCTTCCACTCCCATTGTTGTTGATGAGCTTGAAATCCCTAACGAACCACACTCATTTTCTATTTCACCTAAAACTCCTCACACTCACAACAAAAAATGCCAAGAGGAGGCTTCTATGGCTTAGGCACTTCAAGCTAAGAAGAAGAAATAATCTATCCCATTTGTTCCTTTACCTCTCTCTTGTTTCCAAGATATATTACTTTGTTTTTTGTGAAAGGGAAGAAAAAAAATGATATTCCTACACCCTCGCTTTTAGACCATCTCCCTCTACTCCCAAGATAAAACAAAAGTCAACATCCTCTTTTCTCTCAAAATCCTCTAAGAAAATATCTTCTTCTAGTTCTACGAAACGAGTTTCTACACCTGCTCCTTCAGACACTTCTAAGTATGACTCCATTCCTGTTGTCTCTCCTATGTCTGATAACGACTTTGACATTGAGAAAATTCCTGAGTAGGAGATTCCTAAGTCTATCGATTCCAAGGTGGATCATGTTCTCCACTTCCAAAAGAGAAAACTTGCTGGGGGTATGGTAGTGACTAGTTATGGAGGTCCTTCTATGCCAGTTTTGTTGACAAAGTTGGTTGCCCAGAGTTACTAACCTATTCCTCAAGGTAATCTTTATAGGATATTTGGTAAATCTGAGGTGTATGAGTTTTACACTAATGGGATTAAATGTGGTAATTTGTTTTCTTTAACTGTGAGGGGTGTAACTATAACCTTGGTTGCAGATGATCTGGCTAGGATTTTGAATGTTCCATTAGGGGGATAGGATTATTATACGAAATTTGAATGACCCCCTTTGGATAATCTACCTTCTGGTAACCCAAATCTTAGTCACCATCATAGAGTTTTTAAAAGAAAGATGTCTCCTCTGCATCAATTGTATTTTGATGTCATGTATAAGATGATCCTCCCTGGGAAAGAAAAATGTACTGAGTAAAATTTTCTTGATCTAATTCTCATGGAACTCTAGGATACTGAAGTTAGAATTGATTTTCCCAGACTCATGATCAAGCATATATAGAGGGTCCTTATTAAGGGTAAAAAAGGACATGCTCTGTCTTATGACTTCTGGCTGACACCAACTTTTGAGGATTACTCAGTGCCTGTATAAGTGCGGTCCTTGCAGACCTTGAAGGATGTCATTGGCATAGTGGAACACATGGACTTACCTATTTCTATGAAGAGTGTTGATACTTCTCTTCAATGTGCAAGAAATGCTCTTACTGAGATGAATGCTGCAATGATTGTAGCTTAGGCTGAACATAATGATGAAAAGGCCTTGCTTCAGGCTCAAATTTATTCTCTTAAAGTTGAACTTGCTTGTGAACGAACTGAGAATATGGAAACTATTCAAAGGATGACCTAGTTGCTTCTATATATTCCTTCCTCCTCTTTCAACCCTTAGAGATTTAGTTTTGTTTGTTCTTAATGTTGTAGCTGTTCTTCATGTTAGTTTGAAGTGATTATAAAATGTTATGTCATGAAAAATTAATGAAATAGCTACTTTTGTTCTTACTATTCAGTCCTTGAAGAATTTAAATACATTATGTGTCATGTCTTTCATATTCTAACTATTCTAGTGATAGCCCAAGTGTCCATGAATTATTAAACGATCCTTTAGTCTTGGCTTATCTTGAACCAACTTTTTGATGATGTCAAAAGGGGGAAGATGAGTTGTGCAATGTTTATAACATAATGCCTAATCAATTTAATTTTTTAGTGCTTTTTCTTAACCAAGTGTTTTAGGGACAATGTTTTTCATCATCAAAAAGGGGGAATTTGTTAAGTCAAAATAGTTTTGATGATTGACATATAAATGAAATATTTTACTCAAGCTGGTCCAAACACATGAAGACAGGATTTGATCTCACTGGATGACACAAAATAAATTTCTTGAAGTCGGGATCGGATAATCCTTCTCAATATAATCATAATCACATGTGATAAAGAAGAAGTTGTAGTTAAATACAACACATTATTGATAAGCTGAAGAGAAAGTGTTTCACTTAAACGAGGAGTTCAAGTTGAAGAAGGAGTTTTATCAATGCAAGGAGTTGCACTCAAAGAAGAACTTTTAGTGACAACAAACTCTATTGAATTAAAGAGTTTGAAGCAAAGTAAAAGACCAAGCACATTGAAGAACTCTTTGAAGAGTTGTTATATATCGAGGATGTAACTCATTTCATTACTCATGAACTTACAAAGACAACAACATATCGATGAATTACCTGATAAGTTCCAAGCTTGAAGCAATTGGAGTTGAACCTATTCCTATTACGTAGAGTTAAAGAGTCTTAGAATTTATATATTAGGTTGGTTCTTGAGTTGTATTTTTTTCTAGTCTCAGTGAAGTATTAACTGAGTTAGTAGCATTGTCTTCAAGTTGGGGAATTCAAAGACTTGGGAACACTTACCTTGGGAAGGTTTGTGTTTTTGTAGAAATAGGAGTTAGAGTTTAATTCCTAAATTACAGGAGTCTTATAATTTGTTAATTGTTTGGGCTCAATTGTTTTAGTGGAATTGGGGTTAAATTTTGTAGAGGTACAGGTAGTGGTTTTTACACCTCTTTGAGCCAAGTGTTTTCCACATAAACATCTGTTTTAGCTAGATAGGAAAATGTTAGGCAACCTGTTCCACCAATAGGCAACTGCTAGTCTAAACTAAGTAATTAATAAGGCACGTACTCTAACATTGATTGCCTCTTTTCAAAAGGATGAGTCTAAAGATGTCATTGCTTCTTTAAACGTTTGAGACTCATTTTAAAAAGAAATATTATAAAATCTGATTCGAAGGAAGTCGACGTTCTTTGACGTGTACTACACCTTGGATTCTCATCATTAAGTACATTTTCCTTTGGACAATCTTGAGGTCGTTTAGATCCTCCTCTAGACAGGTTATATCCATTTTTATACAGATAAATGTGTTATTATCTTATTCAATTACCATATTTTTATTGATATCCGTATGTTCATATTTATGAACCAAAAATAGACATGCTTTACTGTTTTTAGCATATCCTGTGAACACATAATCCATAGTGTTAGGCCTTATTTTTACCCTTTTAGGCATAGGAACTTGGACTTTGGCTAGACACCCATACTTTGAAATATTTCAAGTTGGATTTCCTTTGCTGTAATGATCGTTCTCCCCCCCTCCCCCCAAGTTTTACAGTAAACTTGAACTAATGAGTACAGTATTCATCATTTACATCAACGTTCAGTTTTTCCTTTCCGCAATGCTATTTGATTGAGGTGAATATGACGTAGTAGTATTATGAATAATTCCATTTTCTAAAAATATCTACACAAAAGGAGATCATACTCTCCATATCACTTCTTATCATTTTCATCTTTTTATCCAACTGATTTTCAACTACATTTTTATATTACCTAAACTCATCTATTTCTTCATCCTTACCATTTAGGAAATAAACATAGCAGTATCTAGTGCAACCATCAATGAAAGTTATGAAATACTTTTTTCCACTATGAGATGGTGTTGACTTCATATCACAAGCATAGACTAAGTCTAAGGGATTGGAATTGTTTTCAACAGAATTATACGAATGCTTAGTATACTTTGATTCTACACACATTTAACACTTTAATTTATTACAATCAAAGTTAGGCAAAACTTCTAAAGTAATGAGTTTTCGCAAGATTTTGTAATTGACATTTCCTAAACGTTCATGCCACAATGCATTTGACTCAAGTAAGTAAGAAGAAATCAAATTTTTATTAATTCCAACATTCATTACATTGATCTAAAAAAGACCCTTGGTGAGCTAGCCTTTACCTACATACACTTCACCTTTACTAATTACATATTAGAAACAAATACACATTCGAATCCATTCTTAGTTAGAAATGATGTAGTGATAATGAACAAAGTACGGAATCGACACTAACTATGATACGAGAATCGAAAGATAAAAAGGTATATGAAAAACTAGTAATGATAGGCATAAGATAGGAATTGAAATGCAAATAAAGGGTATATTAAACCCTTTATCCTCAATTTAAATTACCTACAAGCACCTAACTCTTACATAGACCACAAGAGAATCAATTCCTAAGCAACCAACATTTCTAAATGAAATTTCAACACAAGCTAATCAAAGCTTGCCACTCACTCACAAGGGAGTAAACATTCATAATTAATCAAAAGCTTCCCTAAAATGAATGAAGAGCTCCTATTTATAGTCTAGGGCTAATTATTACAAATTATAGGCCAAAAATTTACCCATTTCAAATAACAAAGCATGGCATCCCACTTGGCATCCACTTAAGAACTTTAGGGTCACATGGGGTGCACCTCAAGAGTATAAGGGGATGTTTTAACCTGCTCTAGTAGATCTAAAGCAGGTTGGAAGCACCTCCAAAGTTGATGGGGTGCATGTCATCTTTTGGTGGCATTCTAACCTCGTATTGTACTCCTTTGGACTCTTCAAAGTCCCTTAACCCTATGTGAAGGTAATAATCATCCAATTATCACCTTTTGATAGCACCAAGGAGTATTTAAGAACCTCTAAAATCATAAGCATCCTATCCAAAGATCTAGAGGAAATTGGATTGTATCATCCTCTCCTTATTGAAGATGATTTATCCTTGAATTTACCATCTTAAAGCATAAGAGAAGAACCCACAACCAATATATTCTCGAAGCATGAGGGTTACAACATAGATGGAAACCAATATATCCATGCCAAGGAGGTACACATTTGATATACAACCAACAATCCTTTGTTATCAATAAAGAAAATTCACCATACACTACATAAAGGCATTGGCTATAAGAAGCATTAAGAAACAAGGAAACTACATAGGACATAAGACAAAAATGTTTCCTTGTTTCACCATAATACCATACCCAGGAATTCCCACCTCTATATAAAATAATTCCAACATCAATATGGACACATCAACTGAAAAGAGGTAGTAAAGAAAGGTATGAAGAAAAAAAGTCCCATTCAAGGTGTTTCCATCTTAAGAGTATCAAGGTACTCAAGAAAACTAGTAATCAAGTCACTAAAAGTTGGAACGACCAAGTACGAAATAAAGTCATTAGGATGCACATCACCCTTCCTTTCAAGAAAACTCATGTTCACACAAAATGCATTTTCAACACAATATGGTCATCATCATAGGCAAAAAGATAGAAAATAAAAGATTTAAGGACACTATTATCATCTAAATTACCCTCAAACGTAAGTATACAAGTAGATGAGACATGACTATTTAGGAAAATTACATCTTTTCCTTTCAAGGAACTTCCCACAAAAAGTGCATTCATCGATGGAATCATGGTATTAGAGGAGTTAGAGAATCTGTGAGAAACCAATTCAGTCCAATCCAAAAAGTTTACCTAAGAAGTTGGTGAATTCTCTTCATGTAACTTAGCATGCTCCTAAGATTCCTTCCTATTACTTCAAATTGTCCAACCACACAATTATGACAAGGATTAGGAAACCAAAGTTGTACATTAAGTAGAAGTCAAGGACTCTTCCCTAAGCAAAAAAAATATTGGGCATTAATAATGCAAGAACCATACAATTTAAGTATCAAAGACAAATAGCATAATGAAATCTTGAAGACACTAATATTCTCAGGGTGTGACATGATATAAATCAATTTCAAGGGTTTATATAATATTTAAAAATGTCATCATGACTCTGCGAATCACTAGGAATAGGAGGGGGTAGGTACACACCTTGGAAACAATGCCTTGAACTTGTTCTGTTATCCTCCGTAGGTATTTTATAAGGACATTTGTATCTATGCATCAACTTGGACCAATAGGCTTAATCCTTTTTCCCTTTGTAGGTAACTCCTTATTTTGTTCGTTGGGGTTAGATGTTTTACTCTTTGTCAAAAAGTATCCATCAACCCATATGAGTTTGATTACATTCCTTCTTTGAGTCAAGTCCTTATCACTCATCTAGGTTTTCACACTTATGTACTTGAGAGATTTTCTTTAAATCCTCCTTTGGTAACATTGGCTCATGAACCTGCAAAAGAGAAGTATTAGTACTAGGAAAAATGCTATTTTTATGGTTAGCATGTAACAAGATCTTAGGTTTTACAAGATCCGCAATTAAGTATTCCTTTCCTACCTCATTCGACTCAATACTTGGATCAACATCCTCACACAACTCTCCTTCTTGAGCCAAGTTCTTCTCCCTATTCTTAGCTTCCTCTTCCCCTTTATCCTCAAATTAATTGGGTTGACTTTGGTTAAGTGAAGTTTGGGGTAGTTTAGGGAAGGAATTTTGAGCATGTCTACTCAAGGAAGCTTGAAAGTTTGGTACCAAATGATAACGAACAAAGTACAAAATTGAAACTAACTACAATACAAGAAATGAAATATAAAAGAATAGATGAAAAACAAGTAAAGATAATATAATGATACAAGCCAAATTGCCTCTGGACCTTTGAATAGGATACTTATGATGCTCGAGGTGCTTGACGACTCCTTAGTGCTATTATAAGATGATACATGGATAAAGATTACCATTAAGGAGATTCAAAGTATTTTTATGAGTTCAAAAGAGAAGGACCCTTGGATGGGACATTCTCCCAAGGAACTTTGGATCTACCTTTGATCCACTCAAGTATTTTAAGAGCGGGGCAAAACAGCCCCTAGTGGGACTTTTCCTGCCATTGGATAACTTTTGGGTCCGAAATATGTAATAATAAGCCTAAACTATAAATAATTGGGAGCTAGCTTATTTCCTTAGTTTTTCTTTTGATGATGAATGTATGAAAACTCTTGAGAGAGTTATTGAGAGCTTGAAAAATCTTCTATTAAACATTATTTAGAAATAGTGGTTGTTAGGGTATTTTGATTTTCTTGCCATTCAAGGTAAGATATTGGTGCTTGTTGATAGATGAATTAGGGGTTTTAGGGTTTAATATACTCTTTAGTTCTTAATTTTCTTATCTTCTTTGTGCCTATCTATCTTTATCATCTATTCATTTATCCATTTAATTTATATATTTCAATTTCATCTATTCTTTAGTTTTTGTGTTTGTTTTTCACCTTTCGTATTTTGATTCATATCATTTGATATCAAAGCCGAGCTTGATGCCGTTCCTATGAAGTCAATCATGGGTCTAATCATCTTGGAAAATCAAAAAATCACCAAAAAAATATTGATATTCACGTTTTAGGTCTTAGGTCACTTTTTGAGATTTTCATTTTCAAGTTTTCTTGTGTTTCTAGTATTAGATTTGAGTTTCATAACACTATTAAAATCCAAATATCAAATTTGAGTTAAATCAGAGCTTATTTGAGTGTTCTATCCTTGTTGGAAACTTGAGTTGAAGAAGTTTGAAGTAGCTTGGACATCTAAAAAAATTGGTGAAGAATTTGAACAAAATTATGTCTTTAGTGAGTTTAGAATATTGATAAGTGCCTAGGTTCAAAATTTCAGCTCATTCCGAGCTAAGAAAAAAAAGTTGGAAAAGTAGGTGTTCTTGAATAGATTGTTATCTTCATCTTGAAAGATCAACCAAAGGTGGGTGTTTAATCTAATAAGAAGGAATAAAAGAAATTGAAAAGTGTTTTTATAAAAGCATCTCAAAATTATTCCAAGGATATTCAAAGAGAAAGTGCAAAGAGGGCCACAAGAAGGGCCTTTTCGGCCATTTAGCAAGCAAGGGGCGGCCAACTTGCCTTGGACTTGCGCCAACTCTACTTCGTAGCTGTTCCTGAGATGATGTAGCATGTCAAGGCAGTATCTGAGCTACTCAACTATGCCCAACATGTGCTGGACATGCGCCCAAGGTGCTCCAGCATGTCAAGGCAGCCTTCGCATGCATTGGACATACCTTTGAGGTGCACCCAAGGTGTGTAACACATCTCCAACACATCTTAAACCTCCAAAACATGTTTCAACACTCTAAAATCCAATTTACTCAGGTTTAATTCCTAGTTTCTCTTCTTTATTCCTAAGTTCATCTCGTGATTCTTAAACTATCAACAACTAATAATTCACCTACTAAGTTGGTTGATTAGTTCTTGAGTCTGAATTCTTTCATTGTCCTATTTCTTTTGTGCTTTTCTAGTTTTTTTCATCTTAAATTTTTGATTCAAGTTCGTGAGTAGTTTTTATTTATTTAGGTCATTCAAATAAAATCCACTCCGACCACAAGTCAAGATTGACTCCTTAAGTACTACCAGGGTATAAGAAATTTTTAACATTCACCACTCTAATTGTGAGGACTACAAAGGTGTGATTCTTGCGAGTGTTAGTGAGGAGCTTTTGCTACTAATCTTATTTGTTCATTTTATAGGTACAGGGAGTTATAAGGAAGTATGTCTTTGGTAGCCTCGGATAATTGTGAGACATAGAAGACTGAGATTGTGGTGAATAAAGTTATGGCCATGATGAAGATGGAGATTATGGAGACTATGAATATTGCCATGATCAAGAGTTGTGTGAAAGTGAGGGATACTATTCTCAAGGATAATATAAGTTAAATGATGTCCCTAGTTCTTATAGAGAATATGTAGATGATAAAGAGACTTGTGATGGTTCTTAAGAGGAAGATGGGGCATATGAGAAGTATTAAACTTCCTACTCCGAGTGTGGAGGTGATGCAAGGTATATCCCTTTCTCTTATACATCTTAAGTGAATCATGGTGAGAATGTATGTGAAGATTGTGAATATTCATGGACCTCATCTTGTGGTACTTCTTATCAAAGTCGCATTGGTGTAAATGGTTATAATAGCTATAGTAGAGGTCTCCCCATTGGGAGAAAAGAGTGTGCATCTCTAAAGAATAAAAATACAACATCTTATCCTTCTTGTTTTAGTTCCCAAACATGTGGAAATGGGAACCAAGGTGAATATAGAATGTATAATTAGAGTCGTGATCTTCCTACCCTTCCTAACTTTAAAATTAAGTGGGATCCCGAAGCTTATCTTGATTGGAATGGAAATGTGAACAAATCTTCAAGAATGATATGAGCGAAGTAGAACAAGCTACATATTCCCTTATATACATTCAAAGTGAGACATCGAGATAGTGGGAACCTTCAAGAAAGCCCGATCAAATATGGAGTGTCGTGAAAGAGTTCATGAGATCTATCTTTGTACAAAAAATGTATATGAAGCTTTACAACTTTGACCCAAGAAGAAAAGGTGTGCAAGAAGGATGGATATTATGGGGTTACCAGATGCATTTTTATCCTTGATGATTGGTGTTATTTAAATTACATCACTCCTTCTATTGTTAACTATCTAGGGATACCTTGAGAGTCCTTGTTTTTCCCATACTTCTTGGAAGGCTGTAGGGTTTTTGAGAAAATGAAGGTTTCCTTCACTCAAGATGGGAACTATGAGGAGGCTTGGTGTGATAACTTTCCCTTGGAATTTGGACACTTATTCTTGGATGCCAATTGGTTTTCATGACATAAAGTTCTAAATGAGAAAAATTGGCGTAAAATTGTTATAGACCAATAGGTAAATCATTTTTCTCCGCCTACCCTTCTTGGCTTGTTAACTCCGTTACAACCTTTGTGGTTTCCTTAGCTCGTGATAATTGTCATATACAATTCCTTTGTAACCTTTTCAATAAGTTTCTCATAACTAACGCAAAGGATCCTTGGTTATATATTAAGTGTGTGTAACCTTGGCATGATTCTATGTTTATTTGTGCTAACTCTAAACCTCATGCTATTAGGATATTGTGTTTGTTTGTCCTTCTTTTAATTTTGCAAGGTTTTGACTCGAGGTTGAATCCTTTTCAAGAAGGGAAGGATAATACAAGACAAATTGCCTCCTGACCTTTGGATGGGACACTTATGATGCTAGAGGTGCTTGATGACTCTTTAGTGCTATTAAAAGATGCCATATGTATGAATGTTACCATTAAGGAAATTCAAAGGACTTTTAAGAGGTCAAAGGATCACAAGACGAGGCTAAAAGGTCCCTTGGAAGGGACATGTACCCAAGGTGCTTTGGATTCGCCTTTGATCCTCTCTGGCATTTTAAAAGAGGGTCAAAATAACCCCTAGTGAGACTTTTTTTCCATTGGGTCACTTTTAGGACCTAAATGTGTAATAATAAGCCTAAACTATAAATACTGGGGAGATAGATTATTTCCTTTGTATTATTTTTGATGATGAATGTATGAAAACTCTTGAGAGAGTAACTGAGAGATTGGAAAATGTTTGGTTAAATGTTGTTTAGAAATGGTGGTTGTAAGGTCGTTTTGATTCCCTTGTGGTAAAAGTAAGATATTGGTGCTTGCTTATAGATAAATTAGGGGCGCTAGAGTTTAATATACTCTTTAGTTCTTAATTCTCTTATCTTCATTGTGACTATCTATTTTTTATCATCTATCTATTTATCCCTTTACTTCTCGTATTTCAATTTCGTCGATTCTTTTGTTTTTGTGTTTGTTTCTCATCCTTCATATTTTAATCCATATCACACAAGATAGGAATTGAAATGCAAACAAAGGGTACATTAAACCCTAAATTCTCAATTCAAATTACCTACAAGCACCTAACTCTTATGTAGACCAAAGGGGATCGATTCCCAAGAAACCAATGTTTTTAAATGAAATCTTAACACAAGCTAATCCAAGATTTCCACTCATTCACAATGGATTAAATATTCATAATTCATCAAAAGCTACCCTAAAATGAAACAAGAGCTCCTATTTATAATCTAGGGCTAATTATTACAAATTATGGGCCCAAAAGTGACATATTTGAAGTAAAAAGCATGGAAGCCACTTGGCATCCACTTAAGCACTTTAAGCACACATGGGGAAAATCTCAAGAGCATGTAGGGCTGTTTTGATTTGCTCTAGTAGATCTAGAGCGGGTTGAAAGCATCTCCAAAGCGGATGGGGCACAGGTTATCTTTCGGGGGCTTTTTAGCGCTGTCTTATACTCCCTTGGCCTATTCAAAGTTTCTTGATGCTTTTTTAAGGTAATCATCATCTAATTGGCACATTTTTATAGCACAAAGGAGTCTTGAAGTACCTCTAGAATCAAAGTATCCTATCCAAAGCTCCAAAGGAAATTTTGATTCTATCAAGTAGAAACCAAGTTCTTTCACAACTCCAAAACATAAAGGACGTTGTTGAGTGTCACCACCTTGACTGATGTCATCTTCAAGAAAATATTTCCTTTTTATTTAATTTTTCTATTTCAAATTCAGCCATAAAAATCTTCTCCTCATCTTGAGTCGGAGCATACGATGCAAATAACTCCTTGTTGGCACATACGTGGCTAGTGGAACCTGAATCAATCCACCACTCTTTAGGATTACTATCCAAGTTGCATTACAAAAGCATAGTGCATAGATCATCCACTTCATCCTTGGATTCAGCCATGTTGGTATGGTCCTTTATCTTTCCTTTCTTATGAGCTCAATAATCTATCGACTTCTGGCCAACCTTTCCATAATTAAAGTAATTTTCTTTGAATTTCTTCTTCGGAGGATTTCTTTGTTGTCCAGATGTTTTCTTTTTTTCTTTGACTTATTAGGGTCATCCTCCATAATATTCTCTTCATTAATTGCATAATTTCCTTTAGACCTTTTCTCGTCTACTTTTTTATCCTCTTAAATACATAACTTCACTATGAGGCCTTCAACTAACATCTTCTTTCTCTTATAATTTAATTTTTAAAGTCCTTCCAAAAATGTGATTACTTCTCTATTATAATTGCTACTTGGAAAGTCTTTTTCACAATCAAAACTGCATCAAAGGTTATGTGATTATCAAGAACAAACTTAATATGTTCAATAAAAGTATTTACTAATGTTATACCTTCTGCTAGGAGATTATGGATGGTTACTTGTAATTCTTGATCTTGAGAGACAACAGTCTTACTATCTATCATCTTAAAGTTTAGAAATCTTACAACAATGAAATTTTTCATTCATTTATCTTCAATTTTGTATTTTTTTTCCAAAGATCCAACAATTATTTAGTGATATTAATATTTTTGTACACATTATACAGACCATCTTGAAGGCTACTCAATATGTAGTTATTACATAAGAAATTCGAGTGTTTCCAAGCCTCTATTACTATAAAACGTTCCTTGTCCGATGTATCTTCTGACAACTCTAGAGAATTTTTTGAGATGAATCTTTGAAGATTTAATGTAGTCAAGTAAAAGAACATCTTTTTATGCCACCTTTTAAAATCCACATCAGAAAACTTTCCGGGTTTCTTCGCGTGCCATGGTGGGTGCAACACTCGAACGGCTTGAACAAGCAATAGTTGTTGATATGATATTTGCCATTCCATCATTATCATGGATTTTAATAGTCATTTAGTTGTTACAAAGAGATAGATCAATTTAGTATGTCAGAATTCTAACTATAAAGCTTACAACTTTATACAAAACTTGTTTCCAGTTTAACGATGAAGTTTTTATTTCTTCTAATCATCAACCGAATGAACTTTAACTCTTGATGAAGTTTTTAGATATTCTAATCACTATTAAGTTCAAATAGAGTAGCAAAAAATATGCTTTAATATTCAGAAACCCAAAAATACATATTACATATAAATTTTTTAAAATTGTTATTTTCTAGGTACAAAATCTGTATTTTAACATGTAATACCCCAAAAATCCAAAATAATGTTAGGGCTATGTTTCAAGCTCATGCATAGTACCTTATTGTTTTTTGGTAATTTTACGAGCGAGTTTGGTGTATATTAAGGCCTCAAATAACTCCAATCTATAAGGTGAATCAAAGAATTTCGTACCGGTTGAATTTGAGGTAAGAATGTTGCTTTCGTAAAATTAAAATGAGCATATCTTTTATTATATTAATAATTTCATAGCTCAAGACCCACCAAATTGTAGAAAATTAAATTAGCTTTCCAACGATGCCAATTTCACCTAAATTCGATACTCGGGGTGAGAAGTTATGACATTTTTAGTGAAAAAATATAGCCCAATGAGATAAGGCCTCATCGCCGTGATGGCCAAAATCACATTTGTCATTTTATAGTGTGCTATCATGATAAGCACCGTGTTGCACTGATATGCTATTTTGAGTTTGTCCTTTTCCAGTGGAGCACCGCGATAACGCTGCATCACACCAAAGGCCAAATTCATGTTCAGTGGGCACCGCGATGGCGCCGCATCGTGCCAAGGATCTAGTTCGGAATTGTCAACTTTGTAGTTGACCAATGCAATAGCACCATGTCGCGCTGAATCCTAAAATCAGGATTTTTAGTTCAGTTTTGAGTTTTTAAATTCCAAGGGCGTTTAAGTCCTTTCCCTTCACCCCCTCAGTCCAAACACGATATTTAAGTCCCAATAGAGCATTATTTACTCATTATTTCACGATTCTCTCAAATTAAAGTAGCCCTCTTTTAAGAACAAAACCCTAGCCTTCAAAGAAATTCAAGATCAAAACTCAAGAATTCACCATTAATTCTCACGAATTCATTAGGTATGTTAAATGTTCATCCATGGGTTCCTTCCACCCATGGATTCCAAGTATCAAATTTCAAATTCATTTATTGTGATCTTTACAAGTTGTTGTGATTTTAATTGTGGTTTTTAACCTTGAATTTCTATGAACTTTGATTCTATACCATGTTTACATGAAATTATTGTGATTATTAAACCCCATATGTTTAGATGTTGTTGTTCACTAATTTAATTCTTAATTAGTGATGTTGGTATTGAAATTATGCTATTTATACAAGCTTTAAACTATTCTGATGCTTAGCTTATACTATGAATATCAAGTGTTTGATGAAATGCCTACAAGAATTTTTTTGGAATAATGCTTTCACTTTATGCCTCAAAGTTTTAGTACTATTTTGCTATTATTGCTATTGAGTCTTGGGGGTTATCAATATCTGAAAACATAGATATTTACCTAGTCATAGTATGTTTAGAATGGTTTCATATATGTTATGAGCATTATCAGTTTAGTCAGCTATCATAATCAGTTAAATGCAGAACAGTTTAGTATTCTGAGTTAGTTCAGTTGGGAGTAGGATTTAGCATCGAGTGAGGGAAGAGATGACGGCTTCCCCATCAGATAAGCAGAGTAGTTAGTAGTAGTCCCTTCACTCTAGAACTACATAGCCAGTGTAGGATATGATGAGTCACCCATCAGTTCAGGCTTGACTACCTCGGGGCCCATCAGTTTAGGCTTGACACCTTTAGTCAATCAGGATAGCACATTATTTGATCCACACAGCCAGTGTTAGTACCCATGGCATGGTACTGACACCTTTCTAACTAGGGTCATAGGTTGTACCACAATTTACTCATGTTGGGGTATGTCGGTTAGATGATAGCTCCTACAGCCTCAGTCCTGAAATCAGTTCAGTAATTCAATTTTCAGTATTTCTTTAACATAACATACATATATAAGCTATTCAGTATTTCAGTTTATAAATTATATTCAGAACATGCTTTATGCGTGGTCATGCATTCTCATTATTTTTAAATTTCATGCATTCTATTTAGTACTTCATGCTATCCATTAAGTCAGTCAGTACTCTTGTACATGAAACCATGTATATCAGCCTACCTCATTTATCATACCAATAAATTCAAAGTACTATTCGGATACTCGTTTCTTATGCTATGATGTATTATATTATACGTTCGGACGCTCAGTGTCCAGCTCACACATAGACCTTCCATATTATCAATCGTAGCAGTGGTAAGTCCCTTTATTTCGAGGATAGTATTTATTTAGCTCATCTTACTTTATCAGTTTTAGTATTTTCTATTTAGTCAAAGTTAGTTGGGGGTTTATCCCATCAGCTCCACAGTCGAGCAATAGAGGAGTTCAGACTAGTACAAACAGTTAGTCAGTTTTCAGTTTTTAGTTGTCATTGTCAAACGTTGTATCAACATTATCAATTTTTCTTCTACAGACTTCATCAAATTTATGACTAAAAACCTTTTGGCATTCCTCAGTTAAATTTTGTATATGACATTTTGGTATCAATTTTATTCAGTGCTCACAACAGATTCCAGCTCATAGGTTAGCTTGTGGTCCCCCAAAACTTAAGCATCGTATAACGCCCAGGGTGTACTCTCGGAGCATTACAAATTTGGTATCAAACCCTAAGTTTTAAAGTGTCCTAGGAGGTCTAAAAGCCACGTTAAGTAAAGTCTTGTGCATATGTATGAAGTGCACCACACTTATGGACAAAAAAGCTATGAGGTATTTAAGAAATATTTCCCTTCTTTCAATGTTAATGTCATACGACTGAGCATGATGCTTATGTTAAAATTTCTGTCTAATCTGATCTTTCTTTTGTTTACAAAACATGCCTCCCAAAAAGAATAATGGAAGAAGGAATGTAAATCAGCCTGCACCTCAGCCCATTCAAGAAGATCCCCTGAATGAGCATGTTTCTCATACAGAGTTCAGATGTGTATTCACTATACTATCTCACTCTGTGGAAGCTTAAAATATTCGACCAGCTATAGTCCCAGCTAACCCAGTGGCTAATACTGCCGCAACTAGGATTTGGGACTTCACCTAAATGAATCCTCCTTTATTTTTTGGATCCAAGTCTATAGAGGATCCGCAGGAATTCTTAGACATGGTCCAGAAGGTAACAGATGTTATGGGAGTGATTTCTAGTGAGAGTGCTGAATTGACTGCTTACTAGCTACAAGATGTAGCCTATACCTGGTTTAAGAAGTGGAAGGTAGGTAGAGGCGTAGATGCAGGGCCTATTGAATGGGAGGAGTTTTCTACAACCTTATTAGATAGATTATTTTTGTTGGAGATGAAAGAGTCGAAAGTATTGGAGTTTATCAACCTAATGCAGGGCAACATGAGTGTGAAGGAGTATTCCCTCAACTTTACTCAGTTGGCTAGGTATGCTCCTTATGTGGTAGTTGATAGCAGGTCTAAAATGAGCAAGTTTATGTCTGGAGTATTTGATAGTGTGGTTAAGGATTGTAGGACTGCAATGTTAATTAAGGATATGGACATATCTAGGCTTATGGTTCTTGTTCAACATATTGAGGAGAAAAATCTTAAGGAGAAAGAGAGAGAGTACAAGAGGGATGGAACATGTAGCTTTAATTTTACCTAGCCGAGGTTAGAGGGTGGTAACTGTGCTCAGTTCCACCCAAAGTCTTTAGTACCAGCTCTATCTTTGGCAAATGCTCCTGTACCCAAATTTAGAAATGATAATAGGGATAGAGCGCCAGGCTCTAAGTCCCAAGGTTGTGTTAACAGTGGTCATACAAATTCTCTTTGCCAGAAATGTGGTAGAAACTATCAAGGTGAGTGTAGAGCGGGCGGTGATGTATGCTTTGGGTATGTCAAGCCAGGCATCAGATTCAGGAGTGTCGGGTAGTTTCTTAGAAAGGTTGGGATTTGCACCAACAAGCCCAGTCCCATCAATCATCAGCCCCAGCTGGCCACCTAACTCAGCAAGGTGCCGCTTGTAGTGCTACCGGTGATCAGTGTACAAATAGATTGTATCTACTTCAGTCCCGAAAGGAGTAGGAAAATTCTGTTGATGTGTTTACTGGTACTTTGCAAGTCTTTCATTTATATGTTTATGTTTTATTAGACCCTAGAGCTTCTCTTTCTTTTGTAACCCCTTATATAGTCGTCAACTTCAGAGTCGGTCTCAAAATCGTAGTAGATCCTTTTTTAGTGTCAACCCCGGTAGGTGTCTCTATTGTAGCCAGGCAGGTATATAGGAACTTTTTGGTCACAATATCCCAAAAAGTCACTTTAGTTGATATTATGGAGTTAGAGATGACGAATTTGACTTTATTCTCGGTATGGATTGGCTCCACTCATGCTATGCTTTAGTTGATTGTAGAAATAGGGTTGTTCATTTTCAGTTTCCAAATGAACCAGTACTTGAATGGAGGGGTAGTACTTCAACACTTAGGGTCAATTTATTTCGTACCTTAGAGCGAGGAAAATGATATCCAAAGGGTGTATCTATCATCTTCTCCGAGTCAAATTCTGAGACTCTGAGACTCCTAACCTTGAGTCAGTTTTAGTAGTGAGGGAATTTCTAGATATGTTCCCTGAAGATCTTCCTGGATTTCCTCCCAAAAGGGAAATTTTCTTTGGAATAGAACTTCTTTTAGTTACACAACCTATGTCAATTCTACCAAACATACTGGCTCTTGCTAAACCTAAAGAGTTAAAAGAACAGTTGAAATATCTCCTAGATAAGGGATTAATCAGGACCAATGTCTCTCCGTAGAGCGTACCAGTTCTATTCATGTGTAGGAAAGACGATTCCCTTTGAATATGCATCGATTACCATCAACTGAATAAAGTTACCATCAAGAACAAATACCAACTTCCTACAATTGATGACTTATTCGACCAACTTCGGGGTGCCAGTTACTATTCTAAGATAGACCTCATATCCGGCTATCATCAGCTCAGAGTCAAAGAATGTGAAATTCCAAAAATATCTTTCTGAACCGATACGGTCACTTTGAGTTTTTAGTCATGTCTTTGGTCTTATGAATGCCCCAGCAACCTTTATGGACTTGATGAACCGAGTGTTCAAGAATTACTTGGACATGTTTGTTATAGTTTTCATTGATGACATTCTTGTCTACTCCCATAGTGAAAATGATCATGTAGATCACCTCAGAATAATATTGCAGACTCTTACAGCCCATCAGTTGTTCGCCAAATTCAGTAAGTATGAATTTTGGATAAGATCAATAGCTTTCCTTGGCCATATTATTTTCAATGATGTCATTAGAGTTGAACTTCACATGACCGAAGTAGTGAGAAGTTGGCCTAAACCCATTTATCCATTAGATATCAGGAGTTTTTTAAGTTTGGCTGTGTCACGACCCAAATCGAGGCCCTAGCTGTAACGAGCATCCCAAACCATAAAGGCCCGAGTGCCCTTCTATACCTGATAATCATGCACAATATTCATATACAATAAGGAAAATGTGGAAAATAATACAAATGGAATCATGGTCATTTCTAGCTTCAACTAAACAGTACAGAAAGAAGCCCATAAACATCTAACAATATCTGACACTCATCTGAGAAATGTCTAACATTACAAGATCAATCATAAGTCTAGAACAAAACTGGGACAAGGCCCCCAGTGGAACCCAATACAAAAATAACATAATAATATTCTAAAGACAAGGCCTTCCGAAATAAAGAAGGCTCACCAACTACTCACTTCTGTCTGACAGATTCTACGGCTTAGCAGGAACTCTGGACTGAGCCTCAGACCCTGAAATATAGGAGTCAGTACAAAGTACTGGTGCGTAGTGGAATCCAAAACAATGAATTTTATAAAACATAAGTGAGAGCTATTTGTAAAAAAGTATGCATGACATAATTTAAAGCACATGGGCATTTTCATATAATCTTAAATCAAGATTTCTCAATGCAGTTCTGATCTTTATATTACTTCTGAGCTAGGTGGCACTCCCCTACATGTCTGATA
This sequence comes from Capsicum annuum, assembly GCF_002878395.1. NCBI lineage: Eukaryota > Viridiplantae > Streptophyta > Magnoliopsida > Solanales > Solanaceae > Capsicum > Capsicum annuum. The sequence goes on along the minus strand of NC_061112.1, from coordinate 111,399,976 downwards.
TTCCACGAGCTATATGGAATCTACCATTAACTCGGAGGCGAAGCCCCCAACCCAAGTTTACCGCAAGGGTTGAAGTGTCTAATTTTGATACGCCACAAGGCTCTAGGCCAGTGTAAAATCCCTCTAGGGGATTAAATAACCCATATCGATAAAACACGGTTTCGAGCAATGAGTAGTATGAACTCGTTCCATCTTCGAGGAACCACCTAACATCTCTTTATGCTCATTTTTAACCATTTCTAAACATGCACATTCTAAGTTTCAAAATCTAAAAATCTGATTGCAAACATCCATTCTGTTCTGTTCTGAATTACCATGGCATTATCTGAGTTGGTGTCGTCACACCAAGACTTGCAAGTCATATTTTTGAGCCACAATGTATCAAGCATGATTCTTTTATTAAAACACAATTCAGACCACCAAAACATGCAAATAGTATAAGATATTTCATATTCTGAAACACAAGTCAAAACTATGCAAAGATTCTCATTCTTTCATCAAACATGTGGTGGTCATGTATTTTTTTTTTTGACAAACTATGAAACTCTTTCATTATATATATATTCAAAATTTATCAACATGAACAACCCTCTCTTTTGAATTCAAAGTCATATTCAAGTCATAACATTAATCAAGACATTCGTATCATGCTTTTCAAGATGCATTCGAAACAATCCATATCATATGAAAAATGGAAAAATCATAACAATAGAGGGATTCTACATGATTAATGTTCTCAATCAAATATTCAAACCCAATTTTCATACATACATATATATACGAGTACAATTAAATTTGGGGAAGGCCTCAAGGACAAAATAATAGTGCCATTAAAATATTCATAAAGCAACATTGTAATATAAATTCTAAAACCCCTTCAAAATTCATGATTTGACCATATTTAAATGTTGTTGAACAATTTTCTTATGCCCAAGTAGTTTTAGAAAAACCCCATGCACCTTTGATTATTTAGGAGAAAGAGCGGAACTAGGATCTTGATCCGTTTCATGGAATTCTTGAACTTATGAATGAGTTTTTGAATCTTTGGGGGAGGAGTTAGGGTTTTGATTTTGAGAGGAAAAGTGAAAAATTAGATATTTTGGCTTCTTGGGGTTGAAATTCAATGTTATAGATGTATTTTGGGTGAGGTAAAATAACCACGGTGCCCCTAGACCTATTAGAAATTGAAAAAATGCATAAAAAAACCTTAGATATGCGTCTGGTTTCATGTCGATGCGATCTCGACGCGACGCGTCATGATCGCATCAGCTTACTGCCTCACACGGAAAAAGCCATAACTTTTTGCTCGGTTATCGAATTTTGGCAAAATTAGTATTGTTGGAAATCTAATTCAATTATCTACTATTTGATGGGTCTTTAGATGAAAAATTCTATGTGTATCAAAAGTTATCCACATTCAAAATAGACCCTATTAGAATCGAATATCTAATTTTGAATGAATGAAAGGTTCTTAGCTCAACTTTGCTTTAGGCCCTTTCTATGAACGGTTTTCACCTCATAATCACTTCATATACTAGGCGAGAGATCATGAAACATGAATATAAACATAAATCATGAAAGTAGAGCTTACATACGTAGAACGACGATTTAATTTATAGCTAAAAAATGCGGGGCGTTAGATTATCTCCCCTTGGGATCATTCATCCCCGAATGATAGGTAGGGACTTTTGAGGATCTAAAAGTGTAGAATAAAGAACGTAATATCGCATTAAATAATTTTCCTCAACAAAACATGTAAAGGCATAAATGAGTTTCATGGTAACCCCGAGTGAACGTGAAAGCACGAAACATAGGATAATGAGACTTTACATAGGGATGATCTTGCTCATGAGTTATATGAATCATAATCATCACAACACAAGGCAGGGGTTTATTTGATGATCATAGATTGATTGATATTGGTACTAATAATGAAATAAGATTTTGCGGATGATAGGATCAGAAACATTCTCTACCTTACAAAGTACCGCCAAATAGACTTAAACTTAGCGGCACTAATCGCCTACACCCTAAACAATAAATAGCATACTTCACACTCGCCAACTTATTATTCTCCAATCCCCCATCTAGACATAAGAATTTGAGTCCTACTACTTAGTACTACTATATTGAAGCCTAACTCGGAGTAAAATGGTGTTAACTTAAACTATAGGACCCTATACTTTACACACCATTAAGAACATTGCCTCACCTTATCACTATCGTCAAACACTCTTGGGTTTTAATTCAAAGAATACTAACTGCACAGTACATGGGTTGAGTTTTCATCAATCACAACATTCAAGCCTATCATTACTACACCCATTTCATGGGTCCCCCCCCCCCCCCCCCAAGACCAGCAAATTTAATTACATTCAGAAAGATTGTCGCCATATATCTCATTCCCAACTATTTCTCATAATAAAAGTCCATCCCCTTCTTAGCTATTTCACACAACAAAAGTTCATCTCCTTCCTTTCCCTTTCACTTATAACCTTAGCTCGAGAATTCACATTAATTTTTTTTCACCTTCAAGAACATCTACTCCCCTATCTAACACATCACCATGCTTTCATATCCTCCATCATACTATCGTATGGTGGGTTATTAAGGGACCCAAGAATAAATTTCATGAATGGAAGTAACACTATTAGGCCATAACTAATACTTATTGGACTACTCAAGAAGGGATATGAAGTGAAGATACGATAGAATAAACACTAAGTGCTCCATACAACAAGTCTCTGAATCATAAGTAAAGAGTCATTCAGAAGACACAATACTGTATGAATTCTTAGTATAGAGCACAGTGTGAAACATTGATGCACATATCAAGATAAGATGAGGGAAAGAGACTGAATTACCCTTCTGAACTCAGAAATCAATAAGACAAATAGGGCACCCGATGCGTTTGGTGATGCGATGCATCAATATCGCGCTGAGATATTGGTTTGTCCAATGAGATTACCGATATGTCACATCAATATTGCATTGAGCCACTGGTTTTCTCATTCAACTCATCTCAAACGTGGTCTGAAAAATCCAAAACTTTCCCAGAATAACCCCTTTACAGTGTTGAACATGAATCAATTCAAAAATCTACGCCTCAAGGTCGAGAAGATCAATTTTAAAATCATGGAAGTTAAGAGCTCATAAATATGACTAAGTTTTTTAAAAACTAGAAAAGTTTTCAGATTTCGAGCTCTCTATACATGCAACTAAGAGCGGTATTCAGTAGAGAATACTACGGGGTGTTACATTACAACTAAGACAAAGATTTTCGCTTGAAGAGATTGCTCCTCATTTAAGGAACTAACATTTGCATAAGTTTGCATAAACTTTAACACTCTGGCTAAACCTAACATAGGATGAATCAGTGACATACAGAAACATATTTTCTTAGGACCAAGCATGCAGAGAGACATAGATTTTCATGGATCACAAACAACATAACATATGTCTTGAATACGTGAAAGACTGGATTATTGAGAGTCATAATTGCTACTACTTTGGAGGTCAGATCATAAACCTAAGTCCATACGAAGCTCAAACCATAGGTATGAATTGAATAGATGATGTAAGACATTAGCTGGATACTCTCCTAAATTGAAGTAAGAGGATTATGCTTGAGTAGAATTAGGTTCATCATAGTTCTTTCCCGCAACTTGCCACACTGAGAATATTCGGGAACTCACTTAATTCCCCATCTCCCCCTTAGATCAAAGTCACATCCCTAGACTTGTAGACATAACCTAACATAAAAAATCTATAGCCACAACCTCAACGCAAATGGGACATCACCATAAACTTCAACTCTAAACTCTCCCTGATGAACTATACTCGAAAGGCCTTGCTTTACAAAAAATGCTAATCTTAACTTTCGCTAACCTCTATAGCCATCACTCTACAATTCCCACTCTCATGAGTGTACACATCTACACTACCTCTCACAAAGTGGGGTATCAATATACATATGAACACAAACTCCCCTTAATAAAAATATAAAGATACAAAATCCTTTCTAAGACACCCCCTCCAGGGACACTAATTATAATTTCTCTTAACCCCCAAAGTCATCCACTTACGATTAACATTTTCACGGGGCATAGACACCTATGCTTCTAAATACTTAATGCTCCATCTTCAATTCCTTAGAATATTTGCATTACCGTTAAAATCATATAAATTGCAACTTAACACTAACTTATAAAACCATACCCAAGGCTCACTGTAACGCCCTGATTTTCTAGAATTAGAATGCCACACGGTGCTCATGATTTCGAAGGATAATAAGCTAACTCTCTACTGATATCTATACTTAAGCACTACATAAATATAATATAATAAATATGGAAAATTGGAAGAAACTTTTCATAAGGTTTAAAATGTCTACAATACTCAAAAACTAAAAATTAAATACTGATACATCTATCCAAAAAGCCTCTAACTGTTTGAACTGTAGAGCTGATGGGATATATCCCCAGCTAACTCTGTCTTCTAAAAATAATCTGAGTCTAATGCCATAATAAAATAAGGATCATCCTCGAATAAAGAGGACTCACTACTACGTCTACTGCTGCTGATTAAGTCTGGACTGCTAAGGGTACTCTGGATCTCGTGCCTCTGATCATATGGTGTAAAGTAAAACACCATAGAGCAAATGTGTTAGTACATGGGAATATACTGAGTATGAAAGATAAGGTAAGTCTAAATGCAAGGGCTTATGCATGAATAATTACTTAACTAAATAACATAAGAGTACTGAATGAGGATATATGTATGAATGCACAAACCATAATTGAAAATCATCGTGACTCTGAATACTGAGACTTGGATACTGCTTTACTAATGTCTAAACTCACTACTAATACTAAGGTAGTGAATAGCTAAATCTTATGATATTGATAACTGAGTACTGAAATTGAGATTAGTCCTATCTAACTGATGATCTCTAAAGCTGAGGACACTGAAGCTGATTAACTGAATTTACTTATATCAATAACTGAGTTCTGAGTGTGCTACTATCGACTGACTAAATCTGTGATCAAACCTTTCTAATGGATGATCTCTGAATCTACTAATAATGATAAGGAATGATTGCATCTGAGATCAGACCCATCTAGCAAAAGATCTCTAAATCTTTAAATAATAGAAATGATGGACTGAGTTTGAGATCAAGACTATCTAACGGGTGATCTATGGATCTATTAGTACTAATATTGATTAACTTTATATGAGACCAGTCCTATCTAGTGGGTGGTCTATGAATCTGTGGAACAATCTAAGTTCCTTATTGAGATGAGTGACTATATCTGACCATCCTGATTTCTGAGTTTTACTCTAAAGACTGATACTAAAATTGCAACTGTGGGAGTTCTTAATTAATCGACATGCCCCAAATCTGATCTAGTAGGGTCCAACCTATAACCTCAGCTGGAAGGGTGTCAATACCATGCCACGGGTAAAGACCTCTACTATGGTCAAGCCTCTCTAACGGGTGACCCTGAATAGGAAGTCACCTAATCCTATGCTGGCTAGGTAGTTCTGGAGTTCAGGGACTGTTACTAATGACTTTTCCTCTCTAACGGGAAGCCGTCATCCCTACACTCGCTTGGTGGTAGTTACTACTCCCAGCTGAAAGACTCTGAACTGATTCTTAACTGAGCTGAATCTATTACTGATCATATTTCTTAACTGATCAACTGAGTTAAGCTAAGTTCACTTGGTTCCAAAGACTGACGGAACACTACTGGATCTCGTTATCTGACTGAATGATACTGAGTTCTGAATTGATTACTTGAATGCTACTGAGGTCTGAACTGAACGCTTGGACACTACTAAGATCTTAGTTGGGTACTGAACTGAAGCTGGGATGCTAATGATACTAAGATTACTAAGATTTCTTAAGTTTTGTAACCATCTGAGAGTACTGAGTTCTGTAACTCACTGAGTTCTAAGAATTATGGCTTAACTGAGGTTATCATGAAAACTGACGTGGGCTCTAGACTTGTAGCTAAATTGTTAGTATAAATACCCCCAGGACTCGATAACATAGAATTAAAACATAAACATTCTTGAATAATCATGACCATGGACATTAATTCACCATTACAATTATTAAAGCATCTCTTCAAGCACTTGGAACTCATAAACATGTGATACTATAGGGAGACATGTTATTGGCTCATAAATTCAATAAGGTCTTGCAACAAATATTTAACTTGCATTGAACAACATATAATTGGTAGATTTCATGCTAACATGTCACAATTCATTCATTAAGGGTTTTCAACAAACACTTGTCATGCATGAGCTTGCACACAAATGGAGATTTCTAGTGAACATACTATAATGACTCTAATTCCTTCACATAAGCATTTTATCAAACATATGGGGGGCATAATTTGGTTATTCAATCATTAGGATTGTTCTTGATTTCTTGGCTAGGGTTCTTGACTTCTTGAGAGAAAAAATATTTGATTTGGGGTAAAAAATGATGAAGAATAAAGTATTCTCGTTATTTAGGGTATAAATCCCTTATATAGGCTGATTAGAGGCTTTGGGAAATTGTCAAATCGTCCCTAGAATTAGATAACGGAACCTGAAAAATCCCAATTTTACATGCTGGCGCGATGCACCATAATCGCGCCAGCTTACTGGAAATTGACAATTGGGAAACTGAGCCTTGGCGCGATGCGGTGGAAATTGCGTTGCCACCTTGGTTACAAACTGGAAAGACACCGCGATGTAGTGGAATTGCAGAGGCTCACTGGATTTTGACAATTACTATTTTGGCTTTCTTCGCGACGAGCTAGAGTACCAGGTGGTACACTGTCTCACTAAAATGGCTCTAACTTTTTGTCTGAGTGTCGGATTTAGCCGAATTTGGTATCGACGGAAAGCTTATTCAATTCTCTACATGAAAAAAAGTTGATATTAGGGAAATTCTACATGGTTTAAAATACTTATCACTTGGGAAGTCAGACCTTACTCCCCTTAAGGATGAAACTCGACTTAAAGAAAATTCAGGGTATTACACGCATATTGCCTTCCTAATTTTCCTCAATTCAACTCTAAAGAGCACCATACAACAACTTCCGAAATTTCTCCATACTACAAAATTCAAGAACTAAATCTAGGTGCACAAAACACTTATACACATAAAACTTTTTCTAAAAACCTGCTACCTGAGGTCAACTTAGTCATATATGCTCGCGTTCTTATCCACTTAACAATTCAACCACAATTCATTGTTTTAAAACTAGTTCTCATGTACACATATACCTCACAATTACCACTTAAACTTTTATAAATCATCAACCTAGGACATTTCTCACATCACATCAAGACTACTAATTACTCCACAAAATAGTATGCATGATATAATTTAAAGCACATGGGCAATTTTAAAATATCTTAAAGCAAGTTTTCTCAATGCAGTTCTGATATTTGTATTACTTCTGAGCTAGGTGGCACTCCCCTACAGGTATGATATTTCACGGGCTCTATAGAATCCGTCATTGACTCGGCGGGAAAGCCCCCAACCCAAGTTTACCGTAGGGGTTGGAATGTCTAAGTATGATACACCACATGGCTCTAGCCGAACGTAAAATTCCTCTAGGGGATTAAATAACCCGTATTGGCAAAATACAGTTTTGGGCAATGAATAGTCTGAACTCGTGCCTTCTCCGGGAAACCACCTGACATCCCTTTATACCCATTTTAACCATTTCTAAACATGCATCATTATAAGTTTCAAAATCTAAAAATCTAATTACAAACATACATTCTATTCTGTTCTGAATTACCATGGCATTATCTGAGTTGGTGTCATCACACCAAGACTTACAAGTCATATTTCTGAGCTATAATGTATCATACATGATTCTTTTATTAAAACACAATTCAGACCACCCAAACATGTAAATAGTATAAGATATTTCATATTCCAAAACACAAGTAAAAAATATGCAAAGATTCTCATTCTTTTGTAAAACATATGGTAGTCATGTATTTTTTTTGACAAACCATGCAAATCTTTCATTATATATATATATTCAACATTTATCAACATGAACAACCCTCTTTTTTGAATTCAAAATCATATTCAAGTCATAACATTAATCAAGACATTCATATCATGCTTTTCAAGATGCATTCAAAACAATCTATATCATATGAAAAATGGGAAAAATCATAACAAGAGAGGGATTCTACATGATTTATTCTCTTAGTTCAATAGTCAAAGCCTATTTTCATACATACATATATATACGAGTACAATTCAATTTGGGGAAAAGTCCTCAAGGCCAAAACAATAGTGCCATTAAAACATTCATAAAGTAACATTATAATATAAATTCTAAAATCCCTTCAAAAGTCATGATTTCACCATACTTAAATGTTGTTGAAAAATTTTCTTATGTCCATGTAGTTTTAGGAGAACCCCATGCACCTTTGATTATTTTGGAGAAAGAGCAAAACTCGGATCTTGATCCATTTCTTAGAATTCTTGACCTTATGAATGAGTTCTTAAATCTTTGGGGGAGGAGTTAGGGTTTCAATTTTGAGAGGAAAAGTGTAAAATTATATATTTTGGCTTCTTGGGGTTGAAATTTAATGTTATAGACGTATTTTGGGTGAGGGAAAATGACCACGGTGCCCCTAAATCCATTAGAAATTGAAATAATGCATAAAAAGCCTTAGACACACGTCTAGTTTCATGTCAACGCACTCTCGACGCAATGCTTCATGATTGCATTGACTTACTACCTCACACGAAAAAAGCCATAACTTTTGCTCGGTTATCAAATTTTGGCAAAATTGGTATCGTTTGAAAGCTAATTCAATTATCTATAATTTGGTGGGTCTTGAGCTAAAAATTTTTATGTGTATCAAGAATTATCCACATTCAAAGTAGACCCTTATAGAATCGAATATCCAATTTTTGATGAATGAAAGGTTCTTTGCTCAACTTTGCTTTAGGCCATTTTTATGAATGTTTTTCACCTTATAATCACTTCATATACTAGGTGATAGACCATGACACATGAATCTAAACATAAACCATGGAATTATAGCTTACACACATAGAATAATGATTCAATTTCTAGCTAAAAAATGTGGGGCATTACAGGCTAGATATTACCAACGGTTTGTTGAATGATTTTCATCTATTGTGTCCCCTATGTCCATATTGAATCAGAAGAAATTCAACTTTTAGTGGTTAGATTCCTATGAAAAGAGTTTTTAGGAGTTGAAGACTCGACTCACCACAGAGCTAGTTTTGACCCTGCTAGATTGTTCAGATGGGTTTGTTGTGTATTGTGATGCTTCTAGAGTTAGTTTGCATTGTGTTTTGATGTAGAGTGGTAAGGTCATTGCCTATTTCTTTAGACAGATTAAGACCCATAAAAAGAATTACCCTACCCATGATCTTGAGTTAGCAGATGTTGTGTTTGCCTCGAAGATTTAGAGGCATTAGTTGTATGGGGTGCATGTTGATGAGTTCACGAATCACAAAAGCTTGCAATATATGTTTTTGCAGAAGGATTTGAATCTGTATCAGAGGAGATGGTTAGAATTGTTGAAAGATTTTGACATGAGTGTTTTGTATTATCCGAGCAAGGCCAATGTAGCGGCAGATGCTGTAAGTAGATTGTCAATGGGTAGAGTTGATCATGTTGAGGGTGATAAGAAGAAGTTTGTTAGAGAAGTTCATCAACTTGTCAGATTAGGTGTTCGTTTGGTTGATTAGTTGAGGGCAGTGTTTGGGTTCAGAATAGTTCAGAATCTTCTTTGATTGCCGAAGTAAAAGAAAACCAAGATAGAGATCCTAGTCTAGGAAAGCTGAAGGAGTTAGTTAGAGATCAGAAATTAGAGGTTTTCACCCAAAGGGGGAGATGATGTACTGTGTTGCCAGGGTAGAGTGTGTGTACTATGTGTTGATGAGTTGAGATAGCAAATTCTTGCAGAAGTGCATGGTGTGCATTACTCGATTTATCCAGTGGCCACAAAGATGTACCGCGACCTACTGGAAATATATTGGTGGAACGGAATGAAGAGGGATATTGCATAGTTTGTGGCTAAGTGCTCCAATTGTCAGCAGGTTAAGATTGCACATTAGAATCCCAATGGTTCTATGCAGGAGTTCAATATTCCTACTTAGAAATGGAAGGAGGTAAACATGGATTTTATGACTGGTTTGCCTTTTTCTTGTCAACAACATGATTTAATTTGGTTCATTGTAGATAGGATGGCCAAATCATCTCATTTCTTCCCAGTCCGCACTTATTATTCAGCCAAGGGCTATGCCAATCTCTATATCAGAGAGTTGGTTAGCTTACATGGTGTTCCATTATCCATCATTTTAGACAGAGGTACTTAGTTTACCTCTTACTTTTTGAGAGCCTTCTAAAAGGGTCTTGGTACCGAAGTCCACCTCTGTATAACCTTCCACCCTCAGATAGATGGTCAAGTAGAAAGGACCATTCAAACCCTCGAAGATATGCTCAGAGCGTATGTAGTTAAATTTACGGGCAATTGGGATGACCACTTGCGTTTGATTGAATTCACGTATTATAACAACTATTATTCTAGTATTCAAATAGCTCCATTTAAGGATCTTTATGAGATGAGATATAGATCTATGATTGGTTGGTTTGAGGTAGGTGAAACTACTTTGATAGGACTTGACTTGGTGTTTGATGCTTTAAAGAAAGTACAGTTGATCAGGGAGAGTGTTAAGGTAGCCCAGAGCTAATAGAAATCATATAAAGATGTGACAAGGAAAGAACTTGAGTTTTAGATTGGTGATTTCATATATTTGAAGAGCTCTCCCAAAAAGGGAGTGAAGAGATTTGGTAAGAAAGGGAAATCTTAGTCCCCGATATTTTGGACCTTATAGAATTATGGATCATTTCGAAAAGGTGGCTTATGAGCTTGAGTTGCCTGCAGACTTAGCATTAGTGCACCCAATGTTTGATGTCTCGTTGTTAAAGAAGTGTATTGGCGACCCAGTAGCTGTTCCCTTGGAAATATAGATGTTCAGAACAACCTTTCTTACGAAGAAATTCCATTTGAGATTTTTGAACGGCAAGTTCGTAGACTAAGAAATAAAAAAGTTCCCCTAGTCAAAGTTCTTTGGTAGAATTAGTCTATTGAGGGAGTCATTTGGGAAACAGAAGAAGATATGCGAACCAAGTACCCTTATATTTTCTCCGCAAACTCAGATCCAGCTTAAGGTAACAATCTTCTTAGAATTTCTCTTTTCCATGCTCAGTTTCAGCTATCATTCTTATATCAGCCAAGCATTCACAGAACTAGTTCAGTCATGTTTTATGTTTCATACTCAGTCATGTAATAACACTTTCATCATATATATTCAGCATGTAACCAAAGTCCCTCAGTATTTTTAGCTTAACTAATCTCATTCGGAGATGAATGTTTCCAAGGGGAAGATATTGTGATAACCAAAAAATCCAAACTAATGCATAGTAGCTTATAATTTTTTGGTAATTTTACGAGAAAATTTGATGTATATTACGGCCTCAAATAACTCCTATCTATTAGGTGAATCAAAGAATTCCTTACTGATTGAATTTGTGATAAGAATGTTGCTTTAGTCAACTTAAAATGAGCATATATTTTATTATACCAATATTTTTCTATCTTAAGACCCACCAAATTGTAGAAAATTGAATTAGCTTTCCAATGATACCAATTTTGCCTAAATCCAATACTCAGATGAGAAGTTATGGCATTTTTAGTTAAAAACTGTAGCGATACGCAATAAGGTTGTGTTGCGGTGATGGACAAAATCACATTCATCATTTTCTAGTGTGCCATCATGATAAGCACCGCATCATGGTGATGTTCTATTTTATGTTTACCCTTTTCAGTGGTGCAGGACGATAATGTCGCATCGCACCAAGGGCCGAATTCACGTTCAATGGGGCACCGCGATGGTGCTGCATCACACCAAGGTTTCATTTTGGAATTGTCAGCTTTCCAGTGATACAACGCGATAGCTCCGCATCGCGCCGGAGCCAAGAATTTGGTTTTTTAGTTCAGTTTTAAGTTTTTAAATTCCAAGGGCATTTAAGTTTTTTCCCTTCACCTTACTCAGTCCAAACATGACATTAAAGTCCCAATAGAGTATTATTTGCTCATTATTTCTCAATTCTTTCAAATTAAACTAGCCCTCTTTAAAGGACAAAACCCTAGCCATAAAAAAATTTAAGATCAAAACTCAAGAATTCACCACCAATTCTCACGAATTCATCACCCCAGGTATGCTAAATGCTCATCCATGGGTTCCTTCCATCCATGGAGTCCAATTATCAAATTTCAAATTCATAAATTGTGATCTTTACAAGTTGTTGTGATTTTAATTGTGGATTTTTAACCATGAATTCCCATGAACTTTGATTCTATACCATGTTTACATGAAATTGTTGTGATTATTAAATCCCACATGTTTTGGATTTTGTTGTTCACTGAATTAATTCATAATTAGTGATGTTGATATTGAAATTATACTATTTCTACAAGCTTTAAACTATTCCCATGCTTAGCTAATACTACGAATATCAAGTGTTTGATGAAATGCCTACAAGGATGAATTTTTGAATAATGCTTTCACTTTATGCCTCAAAGTTTTAGTACTATTTTGCTATTATTGTTATTGAGTCCTCAGTGTTATGAATACCCAAAAACATAGTTGTTTATCTAGTCTTAGTATCTTTAGATTGGTTTTATATATGTTATGAGCATTATTAGTCCAGTCAGCTATCATAATTAGTTAAACGTAGAATAATCCAGTATTCCGAGTCTATTCAGTTGGGAGTAAGATTTAGCACCGAGTGAGGGTAGGGATGATAGCTTCCCCATCAGATAGGTAGAGTTTTTAGTAGCAGTCCCTGCACTCTAGAACTATGTATCCAGTGGAGGATATGAGGAGTCACCCGTCAGTTCAGTCTTGACTACCTCACAGGGGTCAACCTTCAGTTTAGGCTTGACACCCTTAGTCCATTAGGATAGCACATTAGTGGATCCACATAGCCAGTGTTGGTACCCATGGCATAGTACTGATACCCTTCCAACTGGGGTCACATGTTGGACCCCAATTTACACATATTGGGGCATGTCGGTGTAACACCCCATACTTTTTTCTAGCTTAAAATTGTCCTAAGAATGGTAGAAGATTTTTTAAAATATGAATCAACTTTTTTAAACATGGTATTTTAAATATTTTCACTTTTTTTCACGTGGGAAATCGAATAATCTTTCCATCGATATCAATTTCATCAAAATCCGACATCGAACGAGGAAGTTATGGCCGTTTTATAGAGAGTAGTCTGAATCACCCAGTGCGACGGTCAGTCCAACCGAACCATTGACCCAGCGACGAACTATCTCATACCACCGTCGCATCGAGGCAGTGAGTCCACTCTTTAGCTAAGTGTAATGGAGTAGTTCGATGGACCGTCCATCTAGCAATGGACTGTCGCACCCCACCGTCGCACCAATGCAGTAAGTTCCAGTTCTGTTCCCAGTGTAACAGTCAGTGCGATGTACCGTCGACCCAGTGATAGATCGTCGTACCCCACCATCACATATCCCATCTAGTTATTTTAAGTCATTTTTAAAGTGGCTTTTTGGTCTTTTTATCACCCGTTTATATACCCAGTTATATCCAACCAAAGCTCAGGAATTCATTATCTATCTACAACAACAAAATTAGGGTTTTCTCTCTAAGATTAATCCCAAAGAAAAAAAATCCAAATCTTCTTCAAGAACTAAGAGATTCTAATCCTTCAAGTTCAAGAACTTCAAGAAACTCAGCCTAGGTATGCATAGTGTTCATTCATGGACTCCTTTCATCCATAAAGTTCAAAATCTCTTTTTAAAGTTCAAATATATGGATTTCTTTATAAATTTCATGTTGGGTTTGTTTTGTTCATGTTGAGAATGATCAGTTAAATTCTAATCCATGTTGGGTGATCAAATTTTATGTGTAAATCAAATTGCATAGATGTAGATTGATGTTAACCTATGATTAAACCCTTGGATGATGAAGATAGAGTTGAATCATGATGTCTATTTGTTGTATAATGTTGTTTACATATACTATACTTACCATGTGTTTGATTAAATGCCTATATCAAGGAAAATTCCCAACTAGTATGATATTATGAAATCCCCATTTATGTACAAGCTTATGCATGTCACCTGTTTGATGAATTGCCTCAATAAATGAATTATGGATTATGATGACTGGTCATGTATTCAAGAAAGTCATGCTTTGTCAGTTTTGTTCCATTGAATCCTGGGGGTACTTGTACCCAACAACTTAGTTGTATACCTAGAGCTAGTGTCATATTTTCATGATATCCGGTCAAGCCATGATCAATAGAACTCAGTCAGTCATGTGACTCATAAAAGCTCAGTAACTCAGTAACCTCAGTAACCTCACAAACTTATTCACTTGTCATATCTCAGAAATATTCCGTCAATCAGGGGAACTCAGAAAACTCAGTCCAGTCAGTTCAGTTAACCATGCTCAGTGTCTATTCAGATGGGAGTAGGAATTAGCACCAAGTAAACCCAAGGGTGGGAACTCACCTATTATATGAGGGTGTGATTCTTAAAAGTAATCCTTGCATTCTAAAACTACGTAGCCAGCGTAGGTTGAGACATCATAGCCTGCTATATGAGGGTAGATGAGGTGGATTAACCTATTATATGAGGGTTCCTACCATTCTCACTAGAATTACCTGTTATATGAGGGTTACACACAGCTTATCCTTACCAGTGGCACGGTATTGATACCCTTCCAATTGGGGTTACAAATTGGATCCCAACTCAGCTATAATGTATTATTTGGGGCATGTCAGTTAGATGACTACTTCCCACAGTTTTATGTTATAGAATCAGGAATGCCAGATACATTCAATCAGTCTTAGTAATAGAACTCAAGTCATATACAATCATTCATGTTATCAGTTATATCAATTATCAGAACTCAGTCATTAGTCTTGTTAGTTATTAGTAAACTCATATTATCACGATGTCAGATATAGTTACTATGTATGCATCCATGTATTCTCACATTCATATTAGTCATTTAGTTAGTATTGTTCATGCATATGATCCAACCTCACATACATACCAGTACATTCAAAGTACTGATGCATTTGTG
This sequence comes from Capsicum annuum, assembly GCF_002878395.1. Taxonomy (NCBI): domain Eukaryota; kingdom Viridiplantae; phylum Streptophyta; class Magnoliopsida; order Solanales; family Solanaceae; genus Capsicum; species Capsicum annuum. The sequence goes on along the minus strand of NC_061112.1, from coordinate 111,384,774 downwards.
CTATGGTTTCTTATACCGTAAGTTCAGAGACACGAGCTCTAGAGAATCAGTAGATTCCAGTTTCAGCAGTCAGAGTTAGCAGTGAGTCCTCATCTTTTGAGGACATGGTCATCATTTTACTATCTCATTAATTAATTTATTAGTTAAAGTTAGTTGGGGATATGTCCCATCAACTCCTTATGCAGACAGTCATGATTTAGAGGCTTTTCAGACTATAGTATGTTCAGATAGTTTATTTCAGTTGTTTTGGGTATTTCATACCCCATTCATATGTTATTATTTATCGCATCTTATGCTATAGTTTTGAATCTTATGGCCTTTTAGTTCATGTTTCCGTATTATACAGTATATTATGCAGTATACAGGCATAGGTACAAATATCAGTCATGGGTTAGCTTATGGTCCTTCGGGGTCATGAGCACCATGTAGCATTTTGGGTACTAGATTCGGGTCATTACAGTTGGTTAGATAATAGCTCCCACAGTCTCAGTCCAGTAATTAGTTCAGTAATTTAGTTTTCATTATTTCTTGACCATAGCATATAGATATCAGTTATTCAGTATTTTAGTATTTTAGTTTACATATTATATTCAGAACTTGTTTAATGCTTGGTCATGCATTTTCAGCATTTACTGATTTCATGCATTTTATTTAGTACTCCATGCTATCCATTCAGTCAGTCATTACTCTTGTACATGAAACCATGCATATTATCCTACCTTATTTAGCATACTAGTATATTTAAAGTACTGATCGTATACTAGTTTTTTGCGCTATGATGTATCATATCGGATGCTCAGTTCCCGGATCACACAAAGACGGTGTGGCAGTGGTGAGTCCTCATATGTTAAGTACAAGATTTATTTAACTCATCTTACTTTATCAATTTTGTTTTTTCTATTCAGTTGAAGTTAGTTTGGGATTTGTCCCATCAGCTCCACAGTCAAACAGTAGAGGCTTTTATATTAGTATAAACAGTTAGTCAGTTTTCAATTTTTAGTTGTCATTGTCAGACATTTTATCAGTATTATCAGTTTTTATTTTATGGACTTCATCATATTTATGACTTAAAAAATTCTGGCATTCCTCAGTCAAATTTCGTGTATGACCTTTTTTTATTAGTTTTATTCATTGGTCACAGCAATTTACAGCTTATAGGAAAGCTTGTGGTCCCCCGGGAGTATAACAACCATGTCACGCCAAGGGTGTACTCTTGGGGCATTACATAATAATATGAACTTCAACAATAAGTTCAAGAACTATAAAGAAGTTCCAACAACTTCAAAAACATGTTCTAATGAACTATTGAAATAAAGTTTCTACTATTTTCTAGAAAATAGTAAAACCAAAGTCAAAAGAATGTAAGATGAAGATAGAATTAATAGAATCAAGTCCACTGAATTCGCAGTGAGTTCCTAAGAAATTTATTTCCCTCAAGTACCGTAGTTTACTTAAATCTTTCTTACCAGGATAAATTATTCACTTCAAAAAATAGCAATACCTCAAATCAAATTTTTGAACTTTGAACTCACTCCACGATTTGAAGATCACAGCAGAGTTTTTAGAGACAAAAAGATGCTTTTCAACACAAAATTTATACCTTTAATTTAGGAAAAGTCTAGGTATTTATAGACAAAAGTTGTTGCTTCAAAAAGGAAGCAATGGTTCATGAAGAGAGACAACTTTCTAGAACATCATGTCATCTGCTCTGGTCTTGTGCCAGACCTGCGGGTGTAGGTGGCGTTTGGTTCTTTCCAGAGAGCTCCGCGCTACACGTGTGCCTACAGGTCAATACGTGAAAGTGAAGGTCACTTTTTTCTCCAACTAGTGTGTTTCCTTCCTTGAAGGATCACATTCCTTTGAGGTGCATTGTGACTGCATTTGTACTACGTTCGAAGTGCATCCGCAAATGGAGAAAACTTTCCTATTGAATTTTGTGATTAAAAATTTACTTAGATTCAAGTTTAGAATAAATTTTATCCAAAAAATTAATCTCTTGATCAATCATTTGACAAATCCAAATTCAAATCCAAAGCCAAAGTCGAAGCAGAGCTGAGCAAGCGATGATGACAACAATACCAGTCATCTTTTGTTCTTGTCTCACTATCCACATGAAGGAATTCTTATCAATATAAGCATAAGAAAGTTCCTTTCTCCTACCAAAATGGGAGAACTTTACTTCCTTAAATAGAAATGTTCACTTTACTTTCCTTTCATTTGTTTTCTCTATTTTTCATTTACATATTCACTTAGAACCCAACAATCCCCACAAGAATGGGGAATGAATATTCATCAAAAAAAATTACGGACAAGTGATATGTGAGCAGATGCTAACATATTTGAGGCTTTTACCTCTAAATAATTGTGAAGCCTTAAGCAACTTTTGTTGTTTTTGACTGTTTTTATTATTTTAATGCAGATACAAGTGATCAGGAGGAAACCAAAGAAAATAAGAATAAATTAGCTGAAATCTGGTGTGAGTAAGCTAAAGTGTAGCTGACGCCATTTCTAAAGCGTCGTCAGATATGGGACAGGCTGTCAAAGTTGCTGTCAAGCTTAGAAAGAACCTAAGGAGTTGAGTTGAAATGTGACGACATTTTAGAAGCACCGTCAAATCTATGACAAGGCATCAAAATTATCGTCAACCTGAAGCAGATCATGCTGATTTCTAGTGAAGATGTGATGACATTTTTCATGCACCGTCACATATTTGACACACCGTCAGATTTGCCGTCAGAAGAATCAGAAGATAACAATTCACTGGAATCTTTGATGACATCTTACACATGCCGTCAAACGTTTGACACGCCGTCAAGATTGTCGTTGTCTATTCCGAAGAGAAAACAGAAACCTTAATTTTTGTTTCCTTATTTAGAATTAAGTATTTATAGCACTTTTAGGGTTTTGAGCAGAATGCATCTATTATTGAGGAGAATAGACGATATTCTTTCCTCCCTATCTCAAAAATAATATTTGAGTGTTTTACCATATGATTTAAATACAAGTTCATTTTTAATTTCATTCATCATTGTAAGTTAATCCTTTTAGTTATAAATTCAGATTGCATGCTTGTTTCATGCTTCATGACTAGCTAAACTCTTTTAACCTGGATTATGGAATCTAGGGTTAGATGATGATAAGGAGTTAAATAATCAAGGTTTAGTATGTGTTAGGATTTCTTGATAATTCTAAGATTATGATTTATGTCTGTTGGTTACAAACAATAGGTGTACCTACTTTGGTTTGCTTGAGAAAGAAATCATAAACAGTATGAAATGAATTATCAGCAGGGACTTGAAAAGTCTTCGTTTAATAATCAGTACTGTAACAAGGTTGATTAACCTGAGGTAAAATCTGCGCAGTCAGTTATGATTCCCTAAGTCCGAAAGGATTAGGAAATTAGACGCTTGAATTGTCCGAGAGATATTTGAGCATACCATCGATAAAGATAGCTTGTAATCCTAATCACCGTGAGAACCTTGAGTTATTTGTGGCATCTTTCATGTACCATAAACCCTAGTGAACATAATTTCAATTATTCCATAAACTCTTGATTACCAACAATCACTTTTTCCCTGTGGATTTGACCCTAACTCCAAAGGTGGGTAAATATATTGATGATGACTGCCTTGCACTAAATTGACGTGTAAGTTGAGCGTTATCAAAAAATGGCGCCGTTGTTGGGGAACAATTTGGCGTATTGAGTTGATTAGGAATTTTAGCCTACTAGCTTGAATTCAAACTTGTAAATATTTTTTTTAGTTTTCTTTTATTCTTTTTTTATTAGGTAGACTTTTATTTTAGTTTACTTATTACTATGGCATCGTGGAATGAACATGAGCTTGGTGGTTGGAAATCTTATCTTGATGATCCATGTCCATATTGTGATGGACCTCACTTTTGGCAAGATTATATATATGTTGTCCGAAGAGAGATGTGTGCACCATCTCTATCCTACCAGGAGTATGTTTGTTCTTTGTCTGGCGGTAGATATGGACATTGGAGTGATTGCCCAAATGCCCCTTCCCCCTATTGTGCTAACCTAAATTCTAGTTCTTCTTATGAGTTTGATAGGTCTTATGGTAAAGGACAGAAAGAATGATGTACCAGAAAGAGTGGCATTAAAGCTATGCTTCAACTAATGTTAGAGTGTGTGGACACAACGAATGATATCATACGTGATATACATCAATACATAAGGGAAAATAATGAGGAAAGAAGAATGATAGAGGATATGGATATAGAGGTCAAGCATTCAAAGAACTTTTCCACATTATGTTTAGATGATATCTTGTCTGTTAAATCATTTAACACAATGGACGAGTGAGAAGATGGGGAGCAAGAATTCGATATTGATGATGAGCTTGATGTTGAGCAACCCTCGGTGATTTCCCAATCAATTGAACTATTTGTGAATGAAGATGCCAAAGACGAGGAGATGGTACTAGAGTCAAAAGAAGAAATCAAGGACAATCCTTGTGAAGACTCTAGTTCATTTCAGGGTAAAAATACTAATAGGGATGCTACTCCAAAATTGAGAGTTAGTCCTTATTTGAACCACTTTTAAACATTATTCTTGGTGGATTTTATGAAAGTTGAATCACCCAACCAAATGATGAATTTTTAAAATAAGGAGGAAAATTCTTACATTTTAGAGTTTATCTTTCCAAAAGGGTATACTACAAACCCAGCCTTGAAGGTCAAGAAGCTTAAAAATCACTATCCATTTAGTGTCTTTTTAAGATCCTCAGCATTGCCCAATGAGCCCACACGAAAGTTTGATGCAAAATTGGGCAAGCGGTTCAAGTCTTTAAAGTGGCATGATAGAACATTCCTTATCATACCCTCACATTCGCCCAACGGACCTAAAAAATGTAAAGATCAAAAGATGGGCCAACAATTTAAATTATCAAAGTATAGGGATATAGGATGACTGGATGTTGTCGTGCCGCGACACTAAATTAGGCACTTCTTGGGAGGCAACCCAAGGTATTTTGTTTTTTGTATTCATATTATGTGATTGACATAAGATCATCACACCCATGGTGCCACAGGTATGTTTCTAACTCTTTTGTTTTGGTTTGACGCATTGGGGATATTGCATGATTTTAAGTTGAGGGTATTAGGGCTACTTGTGGGTGTTGATGTCCTCCTGGGGTTTTTGTTGCTGTGCCTTTTTTCCTCGGAGTCTTTTTCCTCATAGAGCCGGCATGTTTAGGCATATTTTTTTTGTGTTATGATTTGTTGTGGTTAACTGGGAGAAAAATAAGTATCTATAGTAGTTGACATATTTTTGTTGATTTTTCTTAGAATGATAACTACCTCTCCAATTGTCTATGTTAAATATGTGATGTGAATCTGTATATGACTACTGTGAATCTTTTTATGGAATTAGTGTTGGGGAAATGATAATCATTGTTAACAATTGCATGAACCGGATAGGTAGTGGCTTGTGATGTACCTTTGTGCCATGTGTGTGTGAGATACTACCTAGTTCCCTCTGTGTGTTAAATCCAGAACTTGCTCGAATTTTCTTGCCTAGGTTGTAGGATAGGGGTTAGGAAAGGATCACAGGCCCTTTTTTTAATTTAATCCACTTTTAGCCTAAATAACCTTCCCAGTGTGCATGAGATCCCTTGATCCCTACTTTGAGCCTTAATTGCCTATTTCTTTTTGAGACACCTATCATCTTCACATTAACATTGTAATGAACCTGTTTTGGCCCTGATCCTCCTTGACATTGTGAACTTGACTTAGGCAAACAACCGAAGTTGAGGGTAGATATCATAGGGATGCATGATGCAAAATGAGTATGAAGAGAGGTAGAACAAGAGAAAAGAATAAATAGTCGGGTGTGGTGCAAAAAGAATAAGAAAAGAAAAAGTTGTGTAAAAAATAAGAAAAAGATAATTTGATTAATGAAAAGACCGCACCCATTTTGAGCATCTGTGATCAATAAAAGGGAGGAAGAGAAAAAGGTTAAGATGTAAAACCCCAAGAGGTTAGTGTTGTGTCAAGAAGGTGTAGTAACTTTAAATACCCTTGAATATCATACCAGCCCCTAGCCTACATTACAAGTCGAGAAAAAGTCCTATAGTGATCCTAGCTGACATGTCTGAAGACCTTGGCAATGAAAATAAGGGCAAGCCTATGGGAAATTACATACAATGATTGGAACTTTATTCTGAGAGTGAGGATCTGTGGATTATCCCTATGTTAAACATTTGATGTCTGATATGAGTGAGAAAGGGATTTCTTTATTGTGAGGGCACACTAGGTATGTTATAAGTAGCTAAGTTATTTGGGTAGTGCAATGTTAGTGCATGCATGATTGTGTTGCTAAATTTATGCCATATCTTGAGTTTTGTGTGTCACATTGTTGTTCTTCAATAGTATACACAATTGAGATTGAAATAGTTGACCTTGGAGAAGGTAAAGTGTGTTTGAGCTTATGTGAATGAGTGACTGCCAATTGTACTTTGTATCTTCCTAAGTTATGTTTTGGTCGCTTGAGGACAAGCAATTGTTTTAAGTTGAGCGTGTTGATGTATGAGCAGATGCTAACACATTTGAGGCTTTTAACTCTAAATAATTTTGAAGTCTTAAGCAACTTTTGTTGTTTTTTTATTATTTTTATTGTTTTAATTCAGATACAAGTGATCAGGGAGGAAACCAAAGAAAAGAAGAATAAATCAGCTGAAATCTGGTGCGAATAAGCTAAAGTATAGCTGATGCCATTTCTGAAGCGTCGTCAGACATGGGACAAGATATCAAAGTTGTCGTCAAGCTTAGACAGAATCTGAGGAGTTGAGATCAAATGTGACAACGTTTCGGAAGCGCCGTCAAATCTGTGATGAGGCATCAAAATTATCGTCAACCTGAAGCAGATCATGCTGATTTCCAGTGAAGATGTGATGATATTTTTTATGCGTCGTCAAATATTTGACATGCCATCAGATTTGCCATCAGAAGAATCAGAAGATAACAATTCAGTGGAATCTTTGATGATATCTTGCACATGCTGTCAGACGTCTGACACGCTATCAAGATCGCCGTCGTCTATTCTGAAGATAAAACTAAAACCTTAATTTTTGTTTCCTTATTTAGAATTAAGTATTTATAGCACTTTTAGGGTTTTGAGCAGAATGCATCCATCATTGAGGAGAATAGACGATATTCTTTCCTCCCTATCTCAAGAACAATATTTGAGTGTGTTGCCGTGATTCAAATACAAGTTCACTTTCAATTTCATTCATCATCGTAAGTTAATCCTTTCAGTTATGAATTCAAATTGCATGCTTGTTTTATGCGTCATGAGTAGCTAAACTCTTTTAACCTTGATTATGGAATCTAGGGTTAGGTCATGATAAGGTGTTAAATAATCAAGGTTTAATAAGTGTTAGGATTTCTTGATAATTCTGAGATTATAATTTATGTCTGTTGGTTGCAAACAATAGGTGTACCTACTTTGGTTTGCTTGAGAAAGAAATCATAAACAGCAGGAAGTGAATTATCAATAGGGACTCGAAAAGGCTTCGTTTAATAATTAGCGCTGTAACAAGGTTGATTAACCTGAGGGAAATCTGGGTAGTCAGTTGTGATTCCCTACGTTCGAGAGGATTAGGAAAGTAGACGCTTGAATAGGTTGAGAGACATTTGAGCATACCATCAATAAAGATATCTTGTCAACCTAACCTCTGTGAGAACCTTGAGTTATTTGTAGCATCTATCATGTACCGTAATCCCTAGTGAACATAATTCCGGTTATTATATAAACTCTTGATTACCAACAATCACTTGTTCAACCATTAAAAACCCCCATTTTGTCTTTTCATGTCAGTTTTTTGAATTTAACTTGTAGCTTTAGTTTCAAATTAGTTTAATCACCACTCATATTGTTCCCTGTGGATTCGACCCTGACTCTAAAGTTAGGTAAATATATTAACGACGACCGCCTTGCACTAAATTGACATGCAAGTTGAGTGTTATCAACAAGTGTGGGATCTACAAACAAAAAGTAATTGAATCTAGATAAGCAGGTTTCCCGTTGAACTTTCCGTAATTAACTTGCATTGGATGCACTCGTTCAGTTGGTAGTTGTGTTATTTTTGTACTATTGAACTTTAATGTACACCTAGACAATATACGTCACACAACCAGCTTTTTATTATTTACGGTTCTCACTGTTTTGTTTATTTCGTCTTGAACATGACTTAGTTTCATGAGAGCTTAGAGAATCGGCCTTTACTATCATTCTCTTTGAAGCGGATTACTCTTCACCCTCACCCAGGTGATTCCTACATATTTAGTACTTTAGATCAAACTATTTGGTCAAATCTTCCAAACTTAGAAACCATTTAAAATCTTCAAGCGATAAGACTTATCCTTATTTCCTAAACATTGTCTCCATCATGAGAATGGATTGAGTATATTGACAATGTTGAATCGCCAGTCATATCTTTATTTGATCTCCTTGAACCTAGCTCTTGGAATCTCCTATCCTTGAACCTAGCTCTTAGAATCTCCTATCTTCTAGGTAGAGTTACCATCGAGATGAGTTTTCCTAGGCCTTAAACCCATTTTCTTTGATGATCTCTCAACTCCCTTTCTAGATAGGCCTTTTGTAAGTGGATTTGACATATTATCTTTTCACTTCACATAGTTAACCGTGATAATTCCACTAGAGAGTAGTTCTTTAACAGTATTATGTCTCCATATTATATGATGATATTTACCATTATACACCATACTCCTTATCCTACCTATTGCCACTTGACTATCATAGTGAATACATAGTGGTGCAAAAGGTTTTGGCCAATAAGGAATATCTTCAAAAATATTTCAGAGCTATTCAGCTTCTTAACCAGCTTTATGTAATGTGCTAAATTAAGATTCCATTGTAGAGAGGGCAATACATGTCTGTGTGGATTTTACTTCATTTGATCTGGTGATATAATTTGCATCACTATATCCTTTAGTTATTTCTGGATATTTATTATAATGTAAAGCATAGTCTTGAGTATATTTTATATACCACAAAACTCTTTTCATTTTCTTCCATTAAGTTTAATTGGGATTACTCATGTACCGACTCAATTTACAAATAGCACATGCTATGTCTAGTTGTGTACAATTATCGTAATCCAAACTAAGGCCTGGATGTGATGGACATCCAATCCAACCAAGGGCGGAGATGACCCCTAATCTTACCTTAAGATCACATCAGTAAACACAAACAACGGAAGCCAACAAAGATAAAAAGAGAAATATATGATTCCAAAACAAAATTAAGAGTCAAAACCAACTCCATAATAATATCCCAACACTTTCCACAAAAGCCTCTAATCCAAGAATACCAACTAAGTTGGGACATGCCCCTGACTATAGCAGAAGATATCCAAAAGTATAGGAATGATAAATGAAACTAAGAAAGTATAACACCCCATATTTTCGGGCTAGAGTTTGAACCAGCCTTTCCATGTATATAAAATTGAACCCGATGATTCCTTTTTTAAAATATAAGAATGAATAACAATTACTCGTTTTGGGAATATCTTGGAGATGAGTATAAGTCATAAAAATCTCCTAGCTTAAAGTTAAGTTGAGCACTTTCCTACTGATTGAAATTTAGTTGACCTTTTTACTTGAGTCAACTTCCAACAATCATTACTCCTAGAATATATCAATTTATGTGGCTTGCTATATGTCAAATTAAAGACCTTAGAATACTCATTCTAACTCCACCAACCCTTCATCAATCTGAGTTTGGAGTCAAAAGTTATGAGTGTTTTAGTGAGGCACTATCCAGAGTGCGTGATTGAGGTCGGGAGCCAATGTTGGTGCACCATGTTTGTGGTCTTGAGTCAAAGCTAGAGTTATTATTTTATCTCCGTGGCATGACCCTTCTTTCCCAAAGTTAAAACAAGTTTTTCCCACTTTAATCAAGGGAAAAATAGTTTTCCTACTTTAATTAAGGGCAAAATGGTCCTTTCACCCTCATAACTCCCCCAATCCATCATATAACTTAAAAATTATCCAAAGCTAATTGAAATACCTCAAACCATCATTCTATTCCTCCCAAGAACATCAAGAAGGGGTTTCTCAATTATAAAGATTGTAGATTCCCGACGAAAAGTTTTTCTTCAATTTTTCTCTATGAAAAGGTATGTAGAGCTATCCTAACTCTCATGGGCGTAAGTATGATATGTTAATAAATTTTAAATTGTAAATCTACATATGATATGGGTTTTGACATTGTTTTAAGAGCATTATAAACCCTTTGTCATGATCAAAGTTTATATTTACTATAGGTTTTTTCATAAACTTAAGTTAAATTGATATGTATATATGTGTATATACGTTATGAGTTTCGAGAAGTGATTTAAGAGAATGATTTACTAAATTTCCTCTCTAATAATGAAATCTATTGTCTTGACATGTTATGGGTTGTTCAAATGGATGATTAAAAGCTTGAGTTTAAACGCTTTACTATCATTTATGGATTGACATTATTTTATGATCCACTGAGAGGGTGTTTTCTTATTTATTAAAGGTTCTTTGTGTTAAATGGATGAAATACATATGATTGATGAAAGTGATGGCCACCCTATGTTAAAATATTTGAAGGACAGTGTTTTGTAAAAGTTTTCATGTTCTTTTGAAATAAGAACTCTCTTGTGATATGCAAATCTTTTGGTGGTCAGTAATATACATTTGAATAAGAAGGTCTATGGACATGATGTGATATACTATGGCCTGCAAGTCTAGGTATAACAGTACCTAATATTGAATGCCCCTTATAAATGGAAGAAGTAAAGGTTTTGATCATGAAATGTGGCTTTGAAAAGGCTAAAATTACGATTAAAAAGAGGTTGATGATCACTCAAAGAAGGCTTTAATGTGAACGGGTTGATTACTGTAAATCATGTTTTGCCAATGCGGGAATCATGATATATTATACTGAAAGGGGATAATTTAGGTATACTAAAAGGGGGATGCTTACGATATGCCTGAAAGGGGGCATACCACCTCACAAAAACACTAATCCTTGTGGCAAATATATATTGGGGGCTTAGCCACTGAGTCAACGGCGGACCCATATAGCCTGTGGGTAATAAGAATTGTAAGGTGTACCACCTAGCTCAGAACTAAAACAAAGATTTGAGTCTGTTTTATGAGGTTGATTAATGTTTTTAAGTATGCCCATGTATTTTTGTCTCTATTATGTTAAATTGTTTTCACAACGCTCTAAATTATTTCACATGAAGTATGTGTTATTTTTGGATTGTACTGCATACCGATAAATTCCATGTATTGATCGTCCTCGTAGCATCTGCATTGTCTCATAGAATATTGGGATATGATAGAATTGGTGAGCCATCCATCATTTGGAAGGCATTTATTCATATGTTGACTTTTTTCAGTTTATGATCCAGCCGGGGGCCTTGTCCCAATCTAGACAATTAGTATTAAGTAGAGGCTTTATAGATGGGATTTGATTATTCTATTGTAATAATATTATTGACATAAAATTATGAAATCTTTCCTCCCAAGATAAAATAATTCACTTCAGAAAATAGTGGTATCTCAGATTTTCTAAACTTCAAACTCACTCAACAATTTGAAGATCACGCTAGAGTTTTTAGAAGTAGAAGAAAATGTTTTCCAACTCAAAATTCATACCTATACCTGAGGAAAGTTCAGGTATTTATAATAAAAAGGTGTTTTTTTAGAAAGAAAACAATGGTACAAAAAAAAGATAACTTTCTGGAATGTCATGCCACAGATGCCCGATCTATGTTGGTTCTGCATTAGACCTAGGCGGTATTTGGCACTTTCCAGTGATGTTAGTGGTACTTGTACTTGACCTGGACCCACAGGTCACCAGATGTATGTGTAGGTCACTCTTTGCCCCAATCATCGTGTCTCTTACCTCAAAGGGTAATATTCCTTTGAGGTACATTGTGACTATGTTCGCACTGCGTTCGAAGTGTGTCTGCAAATGGAGAAAACTTTCCTATTGGATTTTTGGACCTAAACATTACTTAGTTTCAAGTTTCGAATAAATTTTATCCAAAAAAATTAATCTCTTGATCGATCATTGGACAATCTAAATCCAAATCTGAAGTTGAGTTGAGCGAGCAACGACGACGTGGCGAGGACAAAGACACGAGCCATCTCTTGTTCTTGCCTCACTATCCACATAAAGGAATGCTTCTTATATAATCATAAGTAATTTCCTTTCTCCCACCAATATGGGAGAACTTTACTTCCTTAAAGTGAAAAACCCACTTCACTTTCCCTCCATTTGTTTTCTACATTTTCTATTCACATATTCACTAGAATCCAACAATCCCCTACATGAATGGGGAATGACTATTTTACCAAAAAAAAAAATTATGGACAAGTATGTGATATACAAGCAAATTGCATCTAGATAAGTAGGTTTTTTCTTGAACTTTTTGTAGGAAACTTGCATCGAATGCACTCAATGAATCAGTAGATGTGATATCTTTGAAACATCAAATTTAACGTACACCTTTTTGGAACATCATGCCCCTGCACTGATTTTGCAGCAGGGATGCGACCACAGATAGAGTTTAGCACTTTCCAATAAGGTATGCACTTTTATGCCCTAACTAGTGTGCTTCTTTCCTCAATAGAGTTTGGCACTTTCTGACTGTGTTCGCAAATGGAGAAAACTTTCCCATTGCATTTTTTGATTAAAACTTCACTTAGTTTCAAGTTTTGAATAAATTTTGTCCAAAAATCTCTCTCTCGATCATTTTTCAAATCCAAATCCAAAGCCTAGACGAGAGAGCAAGCGAGCGACGACTATGTGAGACATCTCTTGTTCTAGTCTCACTATCCACATGAATGAATACTTGTCAATATAAGCATAAGAAAGTTCCTTTCTCCCACTAATATGGGAGAACTTTATTTCCTTAAAGTGAAAAAATCACTTCACTTTTGCTACATTTGTTTTCTCTATTGTCTATCACACATCACTTAGAACTCAACAATACCGACATGAATGGGGAATGACTATTTTATCAAAAAAAAATTACGAACAAATGTGTGATCTACAAGCAAAGACTACTAGCATCTAGATAAGTAGGTTTCCATTTGAAATTTTCATAGTGAACTTGCATGAGATAACAAGGTCAATCGAGGGATGTGATATCTTTGAATTGCCAAAATTTAATGTACATCTTTCTGGAACGTCATGCTACCTATGATGGTCCTGTACCAGGCCTGCAACCGTAGGTGATGTTTCGCACTTTCCTGTGAGGTCTGTGCTTGTGTACCCAACCAGTGTGTCTCTTGCCTGAAAGTATCACATCCCTTTGAGGTGTGTTGTGACTATGTTCACAACTCGTCTGAAGTGCAACCGCAAATGGAAAAAAATTCCTAATGTATTTTTGGATTAAAACTTCACTTAATTTCAAGTTTCGAATAAATTTTGTCCAAAAATCTCTCTCAATTATTTTCAAATCCAAATCCAAATCCAAGTTCAAAGCCAAGCCGAGCGATGACGATGACGATGTGAGGCATTTCTTATTCTTGCCTCACTATCCACATGAAGGAATGCTTCTCAATATAATCAAAATAAAGTTCCTTTCTCCCACTAATGTCGGATAACTTCACTTTCTTAAAGTGAAAAAGTCACTTTACTTTCCCTCTATTTTTTCTGATGCAACCAAAATTGACTTTTGGATGGGATACTTATGATTCTCGAGGTTCTTGATGACTCCTTAGTGTTATAAAAAGGTACCATATGGATGAAGATTACCATTAAAGAGGGTTAAAGGAATTTGAAGAGGTCGAAAGAGTACAAGACGGGGCTAAAAGGCCCCTTAGATAGTATGCCGAAAATTATCTTGATTGGGAATGGAAGTGTAAAAGAATCTTCAAGGATTATGATATGATTGAAGTCGAACAAGCTACATATTTCGTTAAGAACATTCAAGGGACGGCAATGAGATGGTAGGAACATGTAAGAAAGACCAATCAAATATGGAGTGCCTTGAAAGAGTTTAGAAGGAATACCCATATACCAAAGGACTATACGAAGATTTATAATTTTTATCCAAGAAGACAAGTTTGGATGAAAATTTATGGAGTTCCTATAAGGCTGTTAAGTGGGCCGGGATGGGTCAACCCCGAATCGGCCCTTTAAATTTATTCGAGTTGTGGTCCAGGCCGAGTTGGGGTTAAGTTGGCCAGGCCGAGCTCAACAGTAAAATTTTTAAAAATAGCCTTAACCCGGCCCACTTAACCCAACCCGGTCAAATCCACCTAAACCCGGTCAAACCCGATTAAAAATCCGATCAAACCTGGTAAAAAAAATTTTTTTTACAATGTACACTATATATACCTACCTATATACATTTTAAATACGTTAAACAATATATATAAACTATATATATAGTATATACTACATTAGAATTTAAAAAATATATACACATATACACAATTACACATATATACACATCATTCAATGTATATGTACTACTTTAAAGTTTAAATAAAATATACTACAATATATATACATTAAAATATATATATATATATATATATATATATATAT
>NC_061112.1:110998051-111031838 GCF_002878395.1 Capsicum annuum | reverse complement strand
GAACGAAAGAGAGTTCTTGTTGAAAAACTCCACATACCTTGAATGATGAACTTTAGATCGATAATCATTTTTGAGATGCTAATCATGCCTTTGAATGATGGTTCTTGGAGTTCTTCAACTAGGAACTTGAAATCTTGAATAAATTTGCAGAATTAATGGTGAACTTTGGAGGTTCTTGAAGTTGGATGTAGGAGCTTAGGGTTTTCTTTTTGAGGGAATTTGATGAAATATAACATATAATGCTTCTAATAGGCTTTAATATAGGGGTTGGACGGATTTTGGGTGAGGTGGAATGACCAAAACACCCCTAAAAATCAAATAATTCTCGAATCTGTCCTTTGATGGACTGTTTTGATAGTCTGAAGTAGATCAACCATAACGTTTTATTACGATATCTAAATTGGATGAAACCAATTTCATTAGAAAGAGAAGTCTCATATATTTCCGTTGATTTATAGTATCTCACCCAGATCATTGTGTACAAGGATTTATGATCGTTTGAATTTGACCAAAAAATTTACTTTTGATAGGCTGAAGTAGATCGACCATAACTTTTTGCTCCGTTAGACAAATTGGATGACATCAATTTCATTGGAAAGAGGACTCGTAGAGCTTTCCATTGATATATAGTAGACCACGCAGATCATTATGTACAAGGAGTTAGGATTATTTAAAGTTGGAGCAAAAATACACCAGGCCTTAGTACTTTTTCCTGCACGTTTTACTATTCACTACTATTCACGGTTCGATCGGAATGTTCATAACTCGTCGCTCGGGTATCCGTTTTGGATGATCCATATATCGTTGGAAATATTATTCGATAATCTACGCAATGGTGGATCATAATCTAAGATATTCCACACAAAAAGTTTATAATTTATTCTAGAAGATAGAACCCAACACGTTTACGCACAAAATTTCAACGAAAAATTTCTTGGGGTATTACAGGTAGGTGGAAAGTGATGATTTTCCTATTGGTCCTTTGGAAACTTAGACCAATTTTCCATATTCAGAATCTTGTGTTGCGCAAACCAATCTACGCCCAAATGTATGTGTCCATATTCTAATGGGAATATATCACACCGCACGTCCTCATAGTACCCATCTTGGGTGAAGAAAACCTTCACACTCTCAAAGGCTCTATAACCTTCCAAGAAGTATGGGAAATTCTTGGACACTCGAGGTCTCCCTAAATAATCAACAATAAAAGGGGTTATGTAGTTTGCGTGAAACCAATCATCAAGTATACGAACACATCTCAAAACTCCACAAATCTCTGCCCATCTTGAACATGGTTGTCTTCTTGGATCATTATTATAAACTTTGTATAACCCTTCGGCACATAGATTGGCCTCAAAAACTCTTTCAAGGAACCCCAAGTTTGAGTAGGATTCCTTGCAAGTTTAAACCATTATAACGTCGGACCTTAAATGCATATAAGGGTATATATAGCTTGTTCGGCTTCACTCATAACATAATCCTCAAAGACTCTTTTACATTGCCATTCCCAATCAAGGTAAACTTTGGGATCCCATTCTCCTTTAAAGATGGATTGAGTAGAAAGATAGTGACTCCTGCTACACCCTCTATTTGTACCTTGGTTACCGCTTCCATATATTTGATCATGGCTATATTGATAGCCCTCATAATCTCCATCTACTTATAGCCATAACTGTTTTCACCATAATTATAGTCTCCTATGTCGTAGTCACAACTACATGAGGATATTGAAGATATGCTCCCCTTATATCACCTTATACCTACAAAAATGAGCAAATAAGATTAGTAGTAAAGCTCCTCACCAACACTCATAATAATCTCACCTTTGTGATTCTCATAATTAGAGCGATAAATATTGAAAGTTGCTTATACTCCGGTGGATAATAAAGTGTCAATATCTACTTTGCAGATGGAGTAGATTTTTTTTTTTGAAATTAAAAAGAAAACTCAAAAATAAACTATTGTACTTGAATCAAGAAGGTTCAACAAAAACAAAAGAAAAAAGTACACAAGAACGGACAAGAAAGGAATTGGCCTCAAGAACTAATCAATCAACTTAGTATATGAATTACTAGTTGATGAGTAGTTTAAGATAAGAAGGGATTTAAGAAACAAGAAATTGAAATTAAGAATCAAACCTTAAGAAATGGAGTTTTTAAAGTGGTGAGATGAGTTTCAAGGTTTGAATTTGTGTTGGAAAAGTATTGATATTAATTTGGGAACTTGAATTGGTGTTGTTAGATTTGATCTATGTCAAAAAAAGTGATCTTTGTTAGGCACAGGTGGTCTGCATTGGGGCATCTTGCTCCAGCAGATGGAACGCAGGCGTAAGGTACCTTGGGCGCAACTGCTGCTCTTGGTTACTGCCTTGAGGTGAGTCTGTAGCAGCTGGCTTTGGATGCACCTTGGATGTAGGAACAACCCTCTTCACTTGTTTAGCCTATGTTGGGTCTGTGGCAGTACCCCAAATGCAGGTCAGGCACACCTTGACCGAAAGTCAGCTTATAATTAACTCTTGTACTTCAATGGTCCCCCTCTTTTGTCTTCTCTTTGAAATATTCCCTTGAATATTCAAAAAGGTGCTTGTAAAAATACATTTGTACACCTTTTTCTTTGTTTTTAAGGATCAAGAAACCACCTTGTTCCAATACTTCCTCTTGAAGATTTGGATTTCTCCTAGAACACTCAAGAACACCAAAACTTCAAAAATCTCTATCTCTTAATTTGTTGATTGGAATGCAACACAATTTTGAAACAAGATATAATGCCTCAAAATAGGTACCGAGACATCACATGGTACTCCAGACTAAGAGTATCCTCAAGCTAACCCTATAAGCCTTCTACTAAATCTAAAGCTCTTAATAAAGTAAATGTAACCATATGATCAAGATAGTGTGCGAAATTATTTTTGAGATAAATTGAAATTATTTGAATATAATATCTAAAAATATTAGACTCAAACTCTAGCAAGGAAATACTAAAAATCTAAACTATGTCTAGCAGTCTGACAGGCCTCTACACTAATAGCTAGAGAGTCACTGGGACAAACCACTAGCTTATTTGGACTATCTGAAAATATTGAATCATTTATACTAATAAGCTGAAAACTAAATAACTGGGTTTCCAAACTATGAGTATTCACCAACTATCGAGATGTAGATAAAGAAGCTCAAAATCACTCAGCTGTGGAAACTGAGCACCTGAATCTACATTATGAGATAATGTAGCACATAGACGTATAAGTGGATCAGTACTTCTAGATTGTACTGAGGATATGGGGGTGAATACACAAGTAAATCAATATCTCAATATTATTATAAATTTATCAAAGAATGCATGCTAAATGTAGATGACTCACATAAGTTGGAATATCTGGAAAGTGAAAATCATAATCATGATAAGAAAAACATGTTTCATAAATCTAGTGAGTCATAACATGCAGTTTCTAAAAGCTGTACTAGTATTCTGTCTTTAAATCATGCCATCTAAGTGTAGAAAGGACTCACTTCTGTATCTGTAAATTGAAAGCTGAAATCTCATAGCTAATGTCATATATAAAGCAATATCTAAATAAAACTGTGAGCCTTTACACTTAATTTCTTAAAGCTTTTTTGTAAGTCTTTGCTATTAGGGAGGTTCTTCTAATCGACCTACACTATATGAGCTAACATAGTATCCATCATCTAGTTCCCTTATGGGAAATACTTATGTTAGGGAGAGGTATCATAATCTTGCCAAGTAGTACAACCTAATCTAAGTGATCACATCTATATCTGTCATCTATATAGAAATGGAAATAATCTAATGATATGAACCTATGTTGGCTCGTAGTTCTGGGGATGTGAACATACCCAACTCGATGCTAAATAGTACTCACTTTAATCTGTATACTCATTCTATTGATATTCACTTTAAAAATTAGTATAATGGTTTGTAATGAAAACCTACTGCATATCTAATAATTTAAACTACAACTGAAAATGTAAATTAGATTCCATGTCTGAACTAAGATCAAAAGATCAAATCTTTATTAAAATGTGAAAATAACTATTCATGGGATGCTTAAAACATAGTCATTCTTGAAATATCAACATTAAAACTAGGGATAATAACCCATGCATCAAATTCATATCAAATCATCATAAAGTTCATGCTTAGTAATGAAAATAATGAATATTCAAGTCTAAATCTGAAAATTACTGCAATACGCAAAAAAATACAATAGAAAACATGCAATTCAACAACTAAATCTCTTGAAATATCATAATCTTGCAAATAACAGTATTGGATATGAACCCTAATTTTAAACTCATGTAAATTCAATTAACTTTGTAATTAAAACTAGTTTTGGGTACAAGGATGAAAGGATTATCCTTGTTGAAAACCCCACATACCTTAATTTTTGATTAGATGAAGAAACTTGAACTTTGAGTTCCTATTCGTGCTCATGAAGATAGATTCTTGAAGGTCTTGAGTTGGGAATCTTTAATTTTGAGCTATCTTGGAAAAAGAATGGTGAAATTTTGTATTTCTTAGAGATGAAGGTTTGAGTTCTAGGGTTATCTTGGAGAGTAATTTTGATGAGAATATGTATATAATGGTTAGAATAGCATTAATTCTATATTTTACATGATTTGGGGGCTTGGGAAAAGACTAAATTTCTCTTTTAAAATTTTATTCCGAACTAGAAATCCCAATTTTTCCTCCCACCATGATGTGCTGCTATCGTGGTGGCTTACTGGAAAAAGTACGATTGCCATTTTGGCCTTTGGCACAATGCGGCATAATCGTGTTGCGTCACTAAAAAAGGACGAGTGCCATTTTGTACTTCACCGAGATGCGTTGTCTGTCCAATTGGAAATTTTGGAGGAATACAGGCTAATCACAATGAGCTACTAGAATGGGATGAATGAGAACTGGAGCTTCATCGCTACGCGAGCCAATCGCCGTGCTTTACTGGAATCAGATAATTACAAATTTTTCCATCACTGCGATGCGGTGTTTATCGCGGTGATCTACTATTTTTACTAAAATTTCTATAACTTCTTAACTAAGTATCGAATTTAGGCAAAATTGGTATCATTGAAAAGTTGAGCCAATTATGTATACATTAGTGGGTTTAGAACTTGAAAATTTTACTTATATCAAGAGTTATTCATTTTTTAAGCTAACTGTTTACATTCTAGGATATAAACTGAGCTAGGAAAAGTGTGGGGTATTACATTATTCTCCCCTTGGGAACATTCGTCCTTGAATAAGACAAGTTAAACTAAAGATACTGTAGAACTAAGGCTATATACTGGCTTGAGCAACTGAACAACTGCATGACTGAATCTAAAACATACTAATTTGCGAGTGCATGAATTTGCATGAAGCTAACTATATGGTTGAATCTGTGACTAGAAATGAACTGAATTAAGGAAGACTATTACCTTTGGCTGAATCTGAGTTCATGGAGAAGAGATGAGGATACTTGGATAGCATATCTTTTTCTGCTTCCCAAGTAGCACCCTCAATAGAATGATTTTGCCGCAGAATTTTGACCAAGTGAACTTCTTTGTTCCTTAGTCTACGGATCTGATGATAAAAAATCACTATTAGAACTTCTTCGTATGAAAGGCTATTATGAATATCTGTTCTTTATAGAGGGACTACAATAGCTGAATCAATTATGCACTTCTTTAATAAGTACACAAGGAACACTGGATAAACTGATGACAAGTCTGTGGGTAGCTCAAGCTCATACACCACCTTCCCAACACGAAAGGCCGGATACAAATTTCCTCATTCAGGCTCTCATGTTACTAGTCATCTCTGGAGCATAACGGGCTAGTTGGTTGAACCTCAAAGTGTACTCTTAGACACTCATCTTACCCTGATTTAGATTCATAAACTCTATGTCTTTGGCCTCTCTCAGCTTGAGAGGAAAGAATCGACCAAGGAAGTCTTCCACGAACTCGGCACAAACTGTGGACTCAATATGATCACTCTTTGAATCTTCCCACTTGTTATACCATTGGTTCGCTACATCCTTAAGCTGGTAAGCTGCTAAATCAACCCCCTCTACCTCATCTATATGCATCACCTTAAAGATCTTCTCCATCTCGTTCACAAACTCCTATGGATCCTCTTCTACCTTGGTACCAATAAACTTGGTCGGGTTTATCCTCACGAACCGGCCTACTCTTGTAGCCTTAGATGTAATAGATGCAGACCTAATATCTTCCAACCATTGAGTCTGTGTGGCTACTAACTAGGCAAGCATATGAATGGACTATCTGAATTTTGTATTAGATGCCTCTCTCTCGCGAGGCTAAGTGCGGTTAGTCCCTGTTCGGGGAGCTCTGGTTTCCCTAAGTAGGATGGTCTGAGTAGGTGGGACTCCCGAATTAGCATCAATCTTTGGAGTCTGAGCTCTATTTTGGGTCCTCATCCCTTGAATGGGATAGACCTTATCTGTCTGTGCATTCTGATCGATAGTACGATGGGGAGGCATGATTGTTTTTATGGAATACAAGAGATCATCAATTAGGCCATGACTAAGACTCTGAAGCACGAACTAAACTACAAAGAAGAGAAACAATACTAAACGCCTAGTAGCCTCCTGTTTATAAGTGTGGCGCGCTACATATTCATAAATAAGATTCTACCCGACGTAATTTTGCAGATACCCTAGGACCATAAACCGTGCTCTGATACCAAGTTTGTCCAGACCTAAACTAGGGCCTGACCGTGATGAACATCCCAAACCATGAAGGCCCAAGTGTCCTACTCTAACTGGTAATCATGTACAACATTCATATAATAAAATAAGATGCGGAAATATAATCTGATACAGAAACATGGTCATACTCTGGATTTAGTTTAACAATATGGAATGAAATTCGAAATCAACTAAACAACATCTGGAACAGTATGCGAAATCTCTACTACATGAAAATCTGACAACTATCTGAAAACTGGGACAAGTCCCCCAGTAGACCAAAACAATGGAATAACGTAATCTTAAATAGCATGCCTTCTGGAACAAAGAAGGCTCACCACCACACGAATCACTTCTTTCCGGAATACTCTACTGATTAGTCAGACCCTTAGACTGAGCCTCTGAACTTGAGAGGTAGGGGGTCAACACAGATGTACTGGTACGTAGATCAAATCCAAAATAATCATTTATATTCAACATATATGAGAGAAAATTAAAGCAATTCATAAACATGCCATATAGTAAGAAATCACATGGGCATTTTCGGAAGACTCTGAAAAATCATCTGAACAATGTGACAAGCTTTGTTTTACTTTTACGCTAGGTAGTGTACCCTAAAACTCTAAAATTCTATGGTATATATGGAATACACTATTGACTTGGTGGGGAAGTCTCCAACCTAAGTATGCCGCAAGGATTAGAGTCTCTGACTCTGCTACGCCATACGATAGTTGTCAGCATAAAATAATATACCCAGATCGACAAATCATGGTTTTAGGCTAAGAGTTACTTGAACTAAAGCCCTCTTCGGGTAACCACCTAACCCTATTTAAGCCCATTTTTAACTCTTTAAAGCATACATTCACTAAAAACATATTCTGAAAAAACATACTCTGTTATGGAATACATGTTTATGGTATAGTCATACCATTGACTTGCAAGTCACGTCTCTAAGCCATTAATAGCATATAATAATCTCCGTTTTAAAAACATAAGTTTGGGAAACCATATCAATAAATCAATTCAAAAAAACTCTCTTTCAAACCTCATGTAAACACATGCAAGACACTTTTTTTTACAAGCATTTCAATAATACAAGGTGGTCATGTCAAATTTCTCAAGTACATGCAACTCTTTCTCCTTTAAGACAAGGGTGTAATTATATCAAGAAGCTCCCTCTCATTATCTCTAAATCTTTCTCAAACACTAAGGTATTGAAAAACTAGTTTCAAAACCATAAATCATGCATTTCAAATCATTCACAATAAGATCATAAACTAGAATTTATCATAAGAGAGGGACTTCATAATTTGTGCTCTCAAACAAATCTTAAATTTCAATTTTATAAATATACATATACTAGTAAATCAATTTAAGGGGATGAGTCCTAAAATCCAAAACAACAATATCAATAACATGCATAAATCATAATAAAAATCATGAATTTCAAACCCCTTTAACAAATTCATGCTTTATAATCTTTAAATCATGATTGAGTGTTTTCAACAAGCCCATGTATTTTTAGGATAAACCCCATGTACCTCAATTTAGGAATTTAATGAATGATTCTTGAAGCCTACGATTTGGGGATTCCAAATATTCAATTAATCTTGAAAACCCACGGTTAAATCTTGAGTTATTTGGGTTTTTACTTTGAAACCCTAGAGAGTATTCTTGGGTAATTTGGATGGTTGTGAATGTATTCTAGTATCTTTGGAATTAAATCTCATGTTTAGGCTAATAAGGGGGTGAAAAATACCCAATATACCCTTAATGTGATGGAACAAAAAAATATAACTGGGAGCCCGATTTTATGGACCACCACGACGCCCATAATCGTGGTGGATCACTATAAATTGACGAATGGGATTCTTAAGGTCACCGCGATGCAGAGCCATCGTATTGTTCCACTGGTTGGGACCTGAAACTTCAGCACGATGCACCATAATCACGCTATGCTACTGGAATTGGACAATTTCTAAAGAGGTCCCCTCCGCGATGCACCAAGCACCAAAATGATGGTGTTTTACGACTAGAACTTAAATTTTCCATAACTTCTTGCCCGGGTATCGAATTTGGGAGAATCTTATATCGACAGAAAGCTTATTCAATTTTCCACATGATAAAAAGTCAAAATTAGGGAAATTATAAATGGTCTAAACTTTACTCACTTTGGAAGTCAAAAATAAGACTAAGTTTCTTTGACACAATTCTAGTCATTTAACTCTAAGAGCATATTACCACGAGCTATTGCATGGACTATTTTTTTTTGCGGGGTGTTACGTTATCCCCCCCTTGGGATCATTCATCCCCGAATGATGATGAGAAACACAAACAAGCATGATTTAAAGTATACTAAGGCCATAAAAGAATAAGACAAGGATTGTACCTTCTATTTCGTCATCCACCGGATCAAATAATTCTGGGTATCTATCTCTCATGTCATTTTATGATTCCCAAGTTTCTTGCTCAACTTTCTGATTTCTCCATAACACCTTAACTGTCACTATCTCTTTGCTCCTCAACTTTCGAACTTGGCGATCTAAGATTGCAGTAGGTTCCTCTTCATATGATAATGAGTCTGTCACCTTGATCTCCTCTACAAGAAACACTAGGGAATGGTCTCCAATACATTTCTTCAGCATGGATATGTGAAATACCAGATGAACAAAGCCGAAACTTGCAGGCAACTCTAACTCATAAGAAACTTCCCTTATCTTTCTCAAAATCGGGTATGGCCATATATATCGAGGACTGAGCTTACCTCTATTCCTAAAATGCATGACTTCCTTCATAGGAGAAACTTTGAGAAACACCCAATCACCAACCTCAAATTCCAAGTCTATTCTCCTAACATCGGCGTAGGACTTCTGTCAACTCTGGGCTGCCTTAAGTCGTTCTCTAATAATTTTCACAACCTTCATTACCTGATTAACAAGATCAGGCCCAAACAACTGAGTCTCACCCACTTCATACCACCCTATTGGTGACCTACATCTTCTTCCATATAATGCCTCAAAAGGAGCCATCTTAATACTGGCATGGTAGCTGTTATTATATACGATCTCTATCAATGGAAAATGATCCACCTAACTCCCCTTGAAGTTAATTATGCAGACCCTTAACATATCCTCAAAAGTCTGAATAGTGCGCTCAGCTTGCCCATCAGTCTGAGGGTGGAATACAGTACTTAGGTTCACTTGTCTACCTAAACCACTCTGAAAAGACCTCCAAAACTGTGAAGAGAATTGCGTACCTCAGTTAGATATGATGGATATAGGTGCTCCATACAAATGGACTATCTCCTTAATGTACAACTTGGCATAGTCATCTCTCGAATAGTTAGTTCTGATGGGCAAAAAGTGGGCTGACTTGGTCAGTCGATCAACACTCACCCAAATTGAATCATACTAGCTTCGAGACCTCGGAAGTCCTGTGATAAAGTCCATATTGATCATCTCCCATTTCTACAAAGGCAGGGCTATCTCTTGGGAAGTACCACCTGGCCTCATATGCTCTACTTTCACTTGTTGACAATTAAAACATTTGGCAACAAAATTATCCACATCACGCTTCATATTATTCCACCAGTTAATAGCTTTCAGATCATCGTACATCTTAGTAGAGCCTAGGTGAACAACATACCTCAAAGTGTGAGCTTCATCAAGGATCCTCTTTCGTAACCCATCTATATATGGCACACATAGTCTTCCCTAATATCTCAAAACTCCATCACCACTAATTTCAAAAGGCATCATATTCTGTTGACCCACATCTTTTGTGATCTACGTCAAGATGGGATCTTCAACCTGCTTCTCTTTAACTTCAACACAAAGGGAAGATTTAGCTACCTCATGAACAACCACTCCCAAATCTTCAAAATCCAAGAGTCTCACTCCTAGATTTGCAAGTCGATGAATATCTTTCACAATCTCCCTTTTTCCCTTTTCAACATGTGAAAGACTGCCCATAGATAGCCTACTGAGGCCGTCGGCTACCATATTTGCCTTGCTCGGATGATAGTGCATGTTCATGTCATAATCCTTTAAAAATTCCAACCAATGCCATTTCCTGAGGTTCAATTTTTTCTGTGAGACAACATACTACAAACTCTTGTGGTCAATAAATATATCAACATGTACCCATAGAGATAATGCCACCAGATTTTGAGCGCAAACACCACAACCGCTAACTTCAAGTCATGGATGGGGTAATTTCGCTCATGTAGTTTTAGCTGCCTAGATGCATAAGCCACTACTTTATCATGCTGCATAAGTATACACCCAAGTCCCACACGGGATGCATCACATTACATAACAAACCCTTTCGTACCTTTTGGAAGACTCAAAACAGGAGCAGTTGTCAACTTATCTTTTAACTTCTAAAAACTATTCTCACAGGAGTCAGACCACTTGAACTTCACCTTTTTCTGAGTCAACTTAGTAAGTGGTGCAGCTATGGAGGAAAAACTCTGTACAAATCTTCTGTAATACCTTGCCAAACCTAAGAAGCTCCTAATATTGGTTGGAAAAATCTTTCTCCTTATCAGGTGGTATTCCTGGGAAATCATCTGGAAAAATTCTAAGAACTCATTCACCATAGGGATAGACTGAAGAGAAGGGTTTTTGGTATTTGAATATTTAACCCGAATAAGATGATACAAACAACCCTTAGAAATGAGTTTATAGGCTCTAAGACAAGAGATAAACTTTTCTCTAGGTGATAAAAAATGCCTCTCCCATTCTATTACTGGTTTATTTGGGAAAGAGAAAGTAACCTTTTGGATTCTACAATTTAGTATGGCATAGAACGAATGAATCCAATCCATCCCTAAGATAGCATCAAAATCAACCATGTCTAAGTCTACAAGGTCTGCCACAGTATCCCACCCACAAATAGTCATCGCACAATTTCTATACACCGTCCTAGCCATAATACAGTCTCCCACCAGAGTGGAAATAGAAAAAGGTTCGGCAATTACATCAGGCTAAAACCCAAAACCAACAACCATATAAGGGGTCACGTATGACAGGGTAGACCCAGGATCAAGTAATACATAAACATCATGGGAAAAGATTTGAAATGTACCAGTAAATACATTCGGTAAGGCCTCTGCCTCTTGGCGGTTGGTCAAGGCGTACAACCGGTTGCGGCCATTTCTACCGGTTGAAGTGGCACCCTTCGGAGGCGGTGGTGGTGCATAAGAATTAGCCTGTGACTTAGCTCTACTAACATTACCCTTTCCTGCGAACATTCTCTATGGATATGGCCTGGCTGGCCGCATGAATAATACACCATAGCACTAAAATGATATCTCCGTGGATGATTCCTCCCATATTTCTCATAGTGCGAGTATGTCCGAGAGGTCTGAGCTACACTTCCTTGAGACTGTGAACCCTGCATCCTTGGCCTCTGCCTATACTAAATATATTTAGTGCGCTATCTGGATAGGGGTTTGGTCACCGGGACATTGGCTGTAGACTGCGAAGTACCCAATTCTTCTCCTTCTGCCATTTGTTACCCCAATTCCCACTCTGCTACTGACTGTAGCTTTGGTCTGCTGTTTTGGCTCTCTTTGCCTGTATGTCCTTCTCTCTATATTCAACAATTTCCTTTTTCTTTTCCTTAACTTGTTGCATATGGACTGATAGTCTAGCAAAATCGATGTCCTAGTTCAACATTACTCCCTGACATTCAAGTACTAAGTCATCTGAAAGGCCAGATGCAAATTTTCTCATTTGGGCTCTCATGTTACTAGTCATCTATGGAGCATAATGGGATAGTTGGTTGAACCTCAGAGTGTACTCCTGGACACTCATCTTACCCTACTTTAGATTCATAAACTCTTCGGCTTTGGCCTCCCTCAGCTCGAAAGGAAAGAATCAATCAAGAAAGACTTCCATGAACTCGGCCCAAACCGTGGGCTCAGCATGCTCACTCTTTAAATCTTCCCACTTGTTATACCATTGGTTCCCTACATCCTTAAGCTAGTAAATCGCTTACTTAACCCGCTCTACCTCTTCAACATGCATCACCTTAAAGATCTTTTCCATCTCGTCCACAAACTCCTTGGATCCTCTTCTACCTTGGTACCAGTAAAATTGGGCGGGTTCATTCTCATGAATTGGTCAACTCTTGTATCCTCAGTCGTAATAGATATAGACCCAATATCTTCCAACTGTTGAGTCTGTGTGGCAACCAACTGGGCAAGCATATGAATGGACTGTCTGAATTCTGCATTAGATACCTCTCTCGCGAGGCTGAGTGCGGTTAGTCCTGCCCTAAGTGGGCTGGTCTGACTAGGTGGGACTCCCGAAGTAGCATCAATCTTTGGAGTCTGAGCTCTATTTCAGGTCCTCATCCCATGAGCAAGACAGACCTTATCTGTCTATGCATTCTGATTGATAGTACGACAGGAAGGCATGATTGTTTTTCTGGAACACAAGAGATCATCGATTAGGGGACAACTCAGACTTTGAAGCACGAACTAAACCACAAATAAGAGAAATATTCCTAAGATCCTAGTAGCCTCCTGCTTATAAGTGTGGTGCGCTACACACTCATAAATAATATTCTACCCGATGCAATTTCACAGACACCCTGGGACCATGAATCGTGCTTTGATACCAAATTTGTCATGACCCAAACTAGGGGCTGGACATGACGGACATCCCGAAACATAAAGGCCCAGGCATCTTACTCTACCTGGTAATCATGCACAACATTCACATAATAAAAGAAGATATGGAAATATAATCTGATATGGAAACATGGTCATACTTTGGATTTAGTTTAACAATAAGGAATGGAATCCAAAATCAACTAAACAACATCTGGAATAGTCTGCAAAATCTCTACTATATAAAAATCTGACAACTATCTGAAAACAAGGAGAAGGCCCCTAGTATACCAAAACAATGGTATAACGTAATCTGAAATAGCATGCCTTCTAGAACAAAGAAGGCTCACCACCACAAGGATCACTTTTCTCTGGAGTATTCTACTAATTAGTTTAACCCTTAGACTGAGCCTCCGAACTTGGGAGGTATGGGGGTTAATATAGATGCGCTGGTATGCAGAGCAAATCCAAAATAATCATTTATATTCAACATATATGAGAGCAAATTAAAGCAGTTCATAAACATGCCATATAGTAAGAAATTACATGGGCATTTGTGGAAGACTCTGAAAAATTATCTGAACTTTGTGACACTCTTTGTTTTACTTCTGCACTAGGTGGTGTACCCTAAAACTTTAAAATTCCATGGGCTAAATAGAATCTATCATTGACTCAGCGAGGAAGCCTCCAACCCAAGTATGCCGTAAGTGTTGGAGTCTTTGACTCTGCTACGCCACACAGCCGTCGCCAGCATAAAATAATATACCCGAATTAGAAAATCACGGTTTTAGACTAAGATTTACATGAGCTAAAGTCCTTAGGCCCATTTTAACTCTTCAAAGCATGTATTCTCTGAAAACATATTCTAAAAACATACTCTGTTATAGCATACATGTTTATGGTATTGTCATACCATTGACTTGCAAGTCACGCTTTGAGCCATTAATAGCATATAATTATCTTTGTTTTCAGAACATAAGTTTGGGACCACCACATCAATAAATCAATTCAAAGAAACTCTTTCTCAAACCTCATGTAAACACATGCAAGACACTCTTTTTGTCAAGAATTTCAATAATACTAGGTGGTCATGTAAAATATCTCAACCATATGCAACTCTTTCTCATTTAAAACAAGGGTGTAATTATATCAAGAAGCTCCCTCTCATCATCTCTAAATCATGCTCAAACACTATGGTATTGAGAAAACTAGTTTCAAAACCATAAATCATGTATTTTAAATCATTCACAATAAGATTATAAACTTGAATTTATCACAAGATAGGGACTTCATAATCTATGCTCTCAAACAAATCTTAAATTTCAATTTCATACATATACATATACTTGTAAATCAATTTAAGGGGATGAGGCCTAAAGGGCAAAACAGCAATATCAATAATATGCATAAAGCATAATAAAAGTCATGGATTGCAAACCCCTTTAAGAAATTCATGATTTATAATCTTTAAATCATAATTGAGTGTTTTCAACAAGCCTATGTATTTTTAGGATAAACCCCACGTACCTCAATTTATGAATTTGAATAATGATTCTTGAAGCCTATGATTTGAGGATTTCAAATCTTTAATAAATCTTGAAAACCCACGGTTAAATCTTGAGTTATTTGAGTTTTTAGTTTGAAACCCTAGATAGTGTTCTTGAGTAATTTGGATGATTGTGAATGTATTATGGTATCTTTGGGACTAAATCCCGTGTTTAGACTGATAAGGAGGTGGAAAATACCCGATATACCCTTAATGTGATGGAGCCAAAAATATAACTGGGAGCCCAATTTCATGGGCCACCGCGACGCGCCACAATCGTGGTGGCTCACTGGAAATTGATGAATGGGATTCTTAAGGTCACTGCGATGCGGAGCCATCATGTTGTCCCACTGGTTGGGACCTGAAGCTTCAGCGCAACGTACCACAATCGAGCTATATCTACTGGAATTTGATAATTTCTAAATAGGGCTCCTCCAGGATGCACCAATCACCAAAATGACGGTGTTTTATGACTAGAATTTAAATTATCCATAACTTCTTGCCCGGGTATCGAATTTGGGCAAATCTTATATCAACGAAAAGCTTATTCAATTTTCCATATGATAAAGTTCTAAATTAGGGAAATTATATATGCTTTAAACTTTACTCACTAAGTTTCTTTGACATTATTCTAGTCATTTAACTCTAAGAGCATATCATCACGAGCTAACGTATGAACAATATTTTTTTGTGGGGAGTTACACTAGGCCTTATGAAAAATGTAAGAGGTCTTTAAGTTGTTCTTTTACTCCTTAAGTTCAGCTGGAGCCATATGATATGGAGAAATAGAGATAGGCTGAGTATTTAAAAGATGATCAATACTGAATTCTATTTCCCTATCGAGAGGTACCTTTGGCAAATCTTTGGGAAAACATCAGGAAACTCATTGGATACACAAACTGACTGGACTGTTGGAGCCTCAGACTTAGTGTCTTTGACTTGGACTAGATGATAGATACACCCTTTTGAAATCCATTTTCTGGCTTTAAGATATGATATGAAATGAATCTTGGGAGACACTGAATTATCTTCCCACTCAAAGACTAGTTCATCTGAAAACTGAAACTTCACCACTCGGGTCTGACAATTTATAGATGCATAACAAGAATGGAGCCAATCTATATCAAGACTAAGGTCTAAGTCAACTATATATAACTCTATTAAGTCTGCTAACATGATCTTATGAAGGATAGTGATAGGACACTTTCTATAGATCTATTTGGCAATAATTGACTCACCCACTGGGATAGAAACCAAGAAGGGCTTAGGGATCTTTTCAGGACCTATTTTAAAATTTACTGCAACTAGTGGGGTCATATAAGAGAAATTTGACCCAGGGTCTAACAACACATAAACATCAAGATGAAAGACACGAAGCATACCAGTAACAATATCTAGCAAATCTTTCTGCTCTCGATTGGATGGTAAAGCATAAAACTAATTTTGGAACTGACCACCACCGGTACTAGTTGATGCGCCCTGATGGGGACTGGGTGATGTAGAGGAGCTGGTGCGCTAGTAGCCTCAGTCGAGGGACGAACATCCCTATTTCCCTACTTAGTATGTAGACACTCTTTGATTCCATGTCCCAACTTACCACAACCATAGCAATATTTCTATCCTAAAAAGCACTCACTAGGATGATTCTTACAATATTTAGAACATGGAGAATAACTGACATTTCCACTCACACTATTCTAAGATTTGGACATAAAAGTCTTAACCTACTGCTTTTGCTTAGCTCTGAGAGTAGGAGCGCTAGCTGAAGATGTAGATGAATAATTCTAAAACTGTAAATGATTCCCCCTCCATACTTTGTCTGGATATACTCAAACTGCTTAGTCATAGCCTTCTTATTTCCTCTCTTTCTTCCCTTCAACCTTTTTGCCTTAATTTGCGGGGCATAAATCATCAACATAGCAAGATCTATGTCTCCAATAAGCATGACAGTCCTACACTTCTTGACTACCAAACTAGATACTCCAGTGACAAACATACTCATACTCACCATAGGGTCAGCCATCGTATCAGTGGCATACTTAGACAACTGGTTGAACTTAAGGTAGAACTCTTTCACTGTTATTGAGCCCTGCCTCAGGTTTACAAACTTTTCTACCTTATCTTCTCTCATTTCACGTAGAAAGAACCTATCTAAAAACACATCCTAAAACACCTGCCAACTCATAGGAGGTGCATTCTCACCTCTACCATTCTTCTACATAACCACCCAATCATACACTGTATTCTTTAATCTATAGGATGCTAAATCTATACTCTCATCTTTGAAAATACACATAATCTGGGTAATTTTTTTTACCTCATCTAAATAAAGCTGTGGGTCCTCAACCACTTTTGACCCAAAGAACTCTGGCGAATTCATTCTCAACAAGTCCTGAATTCTGCCTGTTGGAAAATTACTATTCTTCTAAAGTGGGAATGCCGCCTGATGGTTTCCCTAAATATTGGCAGTCATAGCTTCAGCCAACGCCTGAAAGGCAACCTAAAATTCAGCATGGGATACATTCTCATTCAGAGGTCAGCAAGCTGGGGTGGCTAGTTGTTATTTTTATGGGAATTAGATTGATAAGAAGGAATATTCAATTGTCAAGTAAGAGCACAAGTTAAAAGCAGATAGAGATACTGTAAGAGCGATAGATCATGAAAGGAAATGATGATCTTCCTCAAACGTCCCGTAGCCTCTTGCTCATAAATGTGGCATACTTTATACCTATGATCAAGACTCTACATAACATGACTTGTCTGACTCCATAGGACTCTTATAACCTTAGGCTTTGATAACAAGATTGTAACGCCCCAAAAATGGGTCCCGAGACATCACACAGTGTTTGATACTACAAGAAGGCTCAAGCTAACCCTATAGGCCTTCTACTAAAGCTGAAGATCATAATAAAACAAATGTAAACATATGATCATGCTAGTGTGTAGAATTCTTTCTGAACTAAACTGAAATTATCTCAATAGAATGTCTAAAAATATTAGACTCAAAGTCTAGCAAGGAAATACTAAAAATATGAACTATGTCTACAAATCTGACAAGCCTCTACTACTAATAGCTAGAGAGTCACTGGGACAAACCCCTAGCTTACTTGAACTAACTGAAAATACTGAATCATCTATACTAATAAGCTGAAAACTGAATAACTGGGTCCCCAAACTATAAGGACTCACCAACTGTCAAAATGTAGATGGAGATGCTCAAAATCACTCACGTTGCAGAAACTGAGCACCTAAACCTACATTATGAGACAATGTAGCACATAGACGTATATGTTGATCAATACTTCTAGATTGTATTGAGTATATGAGGGTGAATGCACAAGTAAATCAATATCCCAATATTATTATAAATTTGTGAAAGAATGCATGCTAAATGTGGATGACTCACATAAGCTGGAATATTTGGAAATTGAAAATCATAATCATGAATAGTAAAACATGTTGCATAAATCTAGTGAGTCATAAAATGTAGTTTCTAAAAGATGTATTGGTATTCTATCTTTAAATCATGCTGTCTAAGTGTAGAAAGGACTCACCTCTATATCTGTAAACTAAAATCTGAAATCTCATAGCCAATGTCATATATAAATCAATATCTGAATAAACTGTGAGTTTTTACACTTAGTTTATAAAAGTTATTTTGTACATCTTTGCTATTAGGGAGGTTTTTCTAACCGTCATATACTATGTGAGCTATCATAGTGTCCAACGTCTAGTTCCTTTATGGGAAATTCTAATGTTGGGGAGAGGTGTCATACTCTTCCCAAGAAGTATAACCTAATCTAAGTGATCACATTTGTATCTGTCATACGTATAGAAATGGGAATAATCTAATAATCTGAACCTACATTGGCTCGTAGTTCTGAGGCATGTAAACATACCCAAGTCAGTGCTAAATACTACTCCCTTTAATATGTATACTCATTCTATTGGATATCCACTTCAAAACTAGTATAATGGTTTATAATTAAAACCAACTATATATTTGTTAAATTAAACTACAGCTGAAACTGTAAAGTGGATTCCATGTCTGAACCAAGATCAAAAGATCAAATCTTTATTAAAATCTAAAAATAACTATTCATGGAATGCTTAAAATATAGTCATTCTTGAAATATCAACATTCAAACTAGGGATAGTAACCCATGCATCAAATTCATATCAAATCATCATAAAGTTCATGCTTAGTAATGAAAATATTGAATATTCAAGTATAAATCTGGAAATTACTGCAATACACATGAAAATACAATAGAAGACATGCAATTCAATATCTAAATCACTTGAAATATCATAATCTTGCAAATAACAATATTGGATATGAAACCTAATTTGAAACATTGGATATGAAACCTAATTTGAAACTTACGTAAATTCAATTAACTTTGTAATTAAAACTAGTTTTGGGCACAAGGATGAAAGGATTATCCTTGTTGAAAACCCTGCATACCTTAATTGATGATTAGATGAAGAAACTTGAACTTTGAGGTCCTATTCGTGCTCATGAAGATAGATTATTGAAGTTCTTGAATTGAGAATCTTTAAATTTGAGTTATCTTGGAAAAAGAATGGTGGAATTTTGTATTTCTTAGAGATGAAGGTTTGAGTCCTAGGGTTATCTTGGAAAGTAATTTTGTACTTCACCGTGATGCAGTGTTTGTCCAATTGGGAATTTTAGCCCGATACAGGCTAATCGTGATGAGCTACTGGAATGGGACAAATGGAAACTTGAGCTTCACCGCGACGTGGGCCTATCGCGGTGCTTCACTGGAATCGGACAATTGCGAATTTGTCCTTCACTGCGATGCGGTTCTTATCGCGGTCATCTATTACTTTTACTAAAATTGTCATAACTTCTTAACTGAGTATCGGATTTAGGCAAAATTAATATTGTTGGAAAGAGGAGATAATTATCTACACATTAGTGGGTCTAGAGCTTGAAAATTTTATATATATCAATAGTTATTCATTTTTGAAGCTAACTCTTGACATTCTATGAGCTAAACTGAGCTTCGAAAAGTACGTGGTATTACAATATTCAACCTTTTAAACTCATTTCAAGCATCATTTTTCTCAAATTCTTTACCTAACACTTCAAATGTAGCAAACATAGCTTAAAAATCTTGCAGCACACCTTAAACTTCTTCTTTTCAAATCCAAGCTTCCAATGATTGTATAAGGCTCAATTTCAGTCCGATTTAGCTCAAATTTGATGTATGAACTCCAATAGTATTAGGAATGAAAATGTAACACACGGAACACAAGAAAACATAAAAACTAAGATTCAAATTTTGACCTAAGACCAAAAATGTGAATAGTAACTTTTCTTTTGGGGTGATTTTTAATTTTAATACTTCTTTTTTGTTGATTTTCAAGATAACAAACTCAAGATTGACTTCATAGGAATAAAATTAAGCTCTAATTTGATACCAAAAACATACGATCCAAACCACGAGAACTCAAATCTAGATGCAAAAAAGTAAAGATAAAAGGCTAGGATAATCAAGATAGACACAAAATTGATAACGAAAGGGAAATCTAAGGGTATCTCAAACCTAAAACCTCCCTTAATGGATTACCAATAAGCACCTAACTCTTAAGTGACCGCAAAAGGGACCAAATTTCCCTTCCAACCAATGTTTCTAGACAAGGTTCAACATCATCTTTTTCAAGTATTCAATTCACTCCCATGGAGCTTTCATGATTACATCATGTAAAATTCATCATAAAAAACTAACTAATGAAATTTCTAAGACACCTATTTATAGTAGTTTCCTTTGCACAACTAGCCTATAACAAAATATACCAGAAGTGGCTATTTTGAAAATAACCCACAAGGGCTCTCTTTATTCACGTGCCATGGCTTTCCTCGGCTCTCAGTTATCTTCCAAGCACGACATTGCTTTATTAGGAGCTCGAAAAAGGACATCCAAGAACATTCTTGGATCCTTAGGGCGATCAAGGCTTGAACCTCCTCGAGTTGTGTGATCAAAAGCACTGACACCCATTTTACTTGTATCAGGAAGTGATGTGTGTGAATATGTATTGTGTGTGAATATATATATATATATTGTGTGTAAGGTGGCAGTGAGGAGTTGTGTAGCTGCTGGTGGCGTAGCACTGGTAGCCTCTTCTTTTTTTCCTTGGCAGGTTGCGTGGGTAAAAATTTACAAACATCTTGTTAAGTAATTAAATTAAATAAAATATATATTAATTAATATGATTAAGTAACATAAATTTAAAATTTAAACACATGACATGCATATATTGTATTGATATATATACACTGAATGTGTATAAGTTTTAACTGATTGTATGCGTGAATAAATGTGCAGGTGGAATGGAGAAAAAATGTGAGTCTGGTCACATATCTCTGTGTGTATGGCGTGAATCCAGCCAAAAACATTGAGGGTGAGTAAAAAAAATGTCTAGGTGTATGTGAAGGTCAAAAAACGGGTAGCCTCCCTCTTCAAAATATGTGTAGGATGGAAAAAAAACAAGACTTTGTGTATAAGATAAAAAGTTAAATTAAATAACAAATTAAAATATTGTTTGAACGAATGAAAATTAGTCAAGTAACATTATCTAATTAACTAATAGTTCTATTTTCTTTATAAAGAAAGAACTAAATAAAAATAAAAAGTGTTTTTGAGATTTTCTATTCTTTTTGACAAAAATAAAATATTATTATAAGATACGACTTCTTTTTTTAGTATAATTTTTAATCTCCAAAGAAAAACTATTAAAAATAATATTTAAAGTAAAACTGACGAGAATATGTCAAAAGAAGAAAATACTTAAGATTATGATTTTTGTGAAAAGATTTAGGGAGGGTCAAAATCACGTGTCTAGATTTGAGAATCTATGTTCAAACGCTAGATAATTTTAACTAATACCTCTAATCAAACACGAGATGATATAATGTTCAAATCTTTACGAGGAAATTAAATGTTCACTACATCCGCTAACAAACTGAATTAAAAAAATAACACTTTTAAATATCTGATGTGTATTTTTTTTCCTTTATATATATTTGTCATGCTCTCCTAAAAATGATTTAACACCAATAAAAAAGTATTTAGAGGGAATTGATTCATAGTTTCAACAACAATAACAATATGTCCAGTTTATTTTATGCGGAGGATAAAGTGTATGCATTCTATACTACTACCTCAGATGAAGTAGAAAGGTTGCTTTCAATATATCTCAAAATAAAGTTTTAATCAAGTGTACAATTTATAGCTTGTTTGGTCAAAATTGTAAAATCAACTTATTTTGAAAAGTGTTTCTCAAAAGAGTACTTCTGCTAGAAATAATTTTTTGGGCCAATAAATTTTTTTTTAAAAATAAAGTTACACAAATAGCTAAGGTTTAGGCTTAATAGGAGGGGGGGGGGGGGGGGGGGGTGTCTATAGATAAAGTTTGCTAATTACAATTCATAGCCATAAATTAAAAATGGGAAGCGTAGTAAGCGAGACTAAGATAGACAAGAGGTAGGTGAACGAGATTGAGAAAAAGAGGCGACAAAGAGACTGATTTGTATATGACACACTGATTTGCATATTAAAATGGAAAGGATGGTGAGTGAGACCGAGAGAGATAAGAAAGAAGCGAGCGAGATCGGAAAAGAGCGAGAAGAGAGGAGAAAAATGGTTTGATTTGTATATGACACTTACTGATTTGCATATGACACTTACTGATTTGCATATGACATACTTTAATAGTATTTGTATATGACATTTTTCTTATATATGACATACTTCAATTGTATTTGTATATGGCATACTTCAATTGTATTTATATATGACATAGTCATGCATATATTGAAGAATCACACAATTTGCATTTGCATTTGTATGTTACAATTGAAATCAAAATAAAAATTACATTGTCACATATACAGTTGACACATATACAACAATGTCACTATACTTATACGAAATACAAGTATCTAATATATCTGCAGTTGATACCTATACCTAATACATATACAAAAAATGCATTGTAAATTACGATTGAAACCCAATGCAAATATCATATATTGATACATCTACAATCTTTCAACTGTATCTATACCCAGTATATATATATACACACATATACATATACATATACATATACATATACATATACATATACATATACATATATATGTGTGTGTATATATATATATAAAAATTATACATATATAATTGAAATATTTATAAATAATGATTTAATATACAATAAATACATAGACGAACATTGATTTAATGTCTGATATGATAACAATTTGTACAAATCAATGTATATACATACACATACATATAGACAAGGTGATGTGACACCTCTGTTTGGCCTCCATTCATATTTATATTTTCAACATGCATGAATTTCGGGGGTGTTACAATTTCCCCATATAAAAGAAAACTAAAGTGTCAGGTGTTTGATATCACAAAAATATTTTTCTGAAATATATTCTCTAATGTTTGATTGAAAAATAAAAAATAATTTTCTTTGAAAAGTATTAAAAAGATTAATAATGCTATCAGTAAATATTCTATTAGTTTTACTTGTAGCTTTAGTTTGACAAAATTAATCAATTTATATTCCGTCTGACAGGAATAAAATGAAGAAATTCAATTGAAGAAAAATAAAAAATTCTTTATTTGATTGATTATTTTGTTTGTATGTTTAAACCTATTTAATTTGATATTTTGGTAAAAAATAAATTAAAAAAAATAGCAAACATTACTAACACCTTAATAGAAATAGATATATTTTTAGATAAAGAATCATTTTTTTTTCAACTTATAAGAATAACCACTCAAAGATCACAGATCGAATGTAAAATTAAGTTTAAAACTTTTTAAGTTTTGCGTGCATTAAGTCATTTGTTTACCTAACACTAACATTGATTTATAGTTTCATTTACATTCGTGTTGATCTTCATGATAATTAAATACAAGAAGTTAGTAAAAGTAAATGCTATTTTCTTTGTTTAAATAATAAAAAAAAGAGTTGATGATATGGTTACTGGTTTGATGTATAGATTCAATCAAACTCAACTTTCTTTTATAAAAAAAAAAATAATTATCAATATGAAGAAGGTAAGAAATCTTATTTGAAATATGAATTTTATTTGAATCTATCAAACTCAACTTATTTTCAAAAAAACAAAAATAATATTTATCAATATGAAGAAGGTTAGAAATCTTTTCAAATCTTTTTTTTTTTGAATGTAATAAGCCAAAGAGAGAAAAAGAAGTGGAAGCAAGAAAAACGTTGTGTTTGAGATTTAGGAAATCTAAAACAAGTCAAAATTAAGTTGTTTCTTAAGAAGTACCTAGAACAAGCATCTAAAGCGTTGCATTTGTTGTTATTGGTGCAAGAATTATTATCATTTTATTAAACATCTGATCCTATATATTTTGATGAGCATTTCTTCAATTCCTCATCAATTCATTTCTTAAATTCTTTAAGCAAATACTTTGCAAAAACATAGAACAACAACTACCAATAAGTGGAATGACTCACGAAGACATCATAACGAAGCGTGCAGAAATTGTGTGTTATCGATGCAAGACTTGTCAAATGGTGTTCACCTCGAGCCAAGGACTAGTTGGCACACACACAAGCACCTATCCCAAGGAACTTTGATGAAAGGTGATCCCCATGAAAGTTTTTTATAGCCATCCACTAACCTCCCCACCCTCTATCATGAATTAGGTAGAAGTAAATCTACCCCAACAGTTTTTCTGGGCAGGAGCACTTTTATCATCCTCATCCAAGGAAACTAGTGGGGCAAGTGCCTCGAAAACCTCCTGGCTATCTGTAAAAGTTTTAGACCAGATGAAATAAGCTATAATACGTGTGCCTCATGTTGTTGTCCCTAAACCTATATCTACACCTACACCTGCACCTGCATCTGTGCCTGCACCTTTCATTTTCAGTTATCAGCTTACCCAAACATTTATCGATCATCTTAATCAATATAATTCAAATGGAATCCCATTCAATCCAGTTGATAAATTGGTTACTAGGACTCTAGGATCAATTCACCCATCAATTGAGAGCACAAATATTAACAATCAGGATAAGGAGCTTGACTTAGACCTTAGGCTCTAGGTCTTAATCGATGTTTTTATTGATTGTCTTGTTTTGTTGTTGTTTTCTTCTGCTGTATGTTCATTGCATCATTTGTATTTTGTTTAAGTTTATGCTCTAAATCTATTATTATATGTTTACTAAAACAAATGCATTAAATTTCATTACTAAATAACAAAAAAAAAATTATTATTTGTGATAAATTTAGACATAGTAATAATGATAGAAGTAGATTCTCTAATTATCGTGTATACAGGTTGAGCTTAGTGTTATCACTAGATTGATAAAAAATTAAGTAATAGATTAGGATGATATCTTAATTGCCCATAGAAAAAGAAGTAAAACAACTGATATTCCATTACCACAAATAGCTAACACTAGAATCTCAATACATAAAAAGAATAAACAAATAATGACTTAGAATGGACAATAAATATGATTATTTAGACCAAGAGAAAATTAATAAAAAGGAAAGAAAAAGAAGATAAACAAAATTTGGAACATTGACTCTTTTAAATAAATTAATAATTTCATGGAATAGCTATCAAGAATCAAAGGAAGTCTCTAACTAGGTGTACTAAGCAGAAGACTTGCTATTAATTGATTTAATCTTTTGACAACAACTAATAAATGAAAAACATCTATATATATAATATTTATTCTCATCCTTATCCTAGGCCCCCACATTTCAAGAAGGTTTGTCCTTTCCCTGTAAATCAAATTAGTGAAAACTAATTATGACAATATAATATACGATAAATGATAAAGATATGACTAGTACTCACACATCAATCATTATTACTTTGAGAGTATACTTAAAGTTTTACTACTTGCACATAAAGTTTGAAGTTCTACTATTAATTAATGCAACTACAGGAGTAAATCTGACAGTCTTACTACTTGAAAGAAAATTTTAGAGTATTTACTATTTCAGAATTCGAAAATAAATGTCAGAATATTTACTATGAATAAATTTCATATTTGTTACTTTGAAAGTAAATTTTAAAAGTATTAATGCTTCAGGAGTAAAACATATAATTTTCAAAATAGTTTTTCTTAACTATTCTACTCTAAACTCAAATATGAGTTATATTTTTAATGATCATAAATCTTTTTTATTATTATTTGAATTGTGCATGACTAAATTTTCAATAGTATCCACTAAACAAAGGTCAAGCCAGCTATTATCAAACAAATAATTAATAATCAGATAGTCAACAAGTCCAGAAAATAATTTATTCATAGCCTATCGCTTAGTCGATTTTTTATTCCCTTTAATTTTTTCAAATAGAAAGTAATTATATCATAAATTTCATGAAGTGTTAAAAAAAATTAAAATTACACATATTAAAAGGGGCCTAAGATGTGTAATGAACACTCATTTCCTATTCATGGATGGATTAGGTCATATAGCATGATGTTGGTACAAGATAATAAAAACAATATTTTTAGGTTACAAGGCCAAAGATATTGATTTGGATGCTTACATCATGCATTATAAGGATTCAGATGATGTCAAGTCTATATCTGACTATGTAGAGCTATTGATGCACGTCATCGAGCTTCTTCCACTGGAAGATTGGTTGATTCTAGTTGGCCATGTTATGGTCAGGCTTGGATATTTTAAATATTGATTACCATAAGAATCTTATAAGAAGTTTCTCAATAATTAAAATATGTTTATTATATGTTAGTTTTTTTTTATTTACTATGTCAAACATTTATTGTCTTGACAATTTTAGACAGATTATTTAATTAAAAAGGAACTCCTTTTCCAGTAATACAATGGATTCTCCCTATTAATTTTGTGGCTTGACATTTTAGGAGTAGTGATAAATAAATTCTTCTTTTTAGTTTGTTTACCAGAGAGTTTGTCATATAGATTATATATTAGTTCAATGATAGACTGTATCGGGTGACATTCCATGACAATTTATGGTAATGGAATATCCATTTTTTTCTATGAACAACTACTGGATCTTCCTAATCTAATACTTTATTTTTCAAATTCAAGTGATAACATTTAGTCCGGCCTATATAATTCACCACATTTAGTGAATCTTCTTCTATCATTGTCAATATATATATCTAGTCTTGTCACAAATAATACTATTTTTTCAATCTTTTTATTTCATATGCTTCCATTGAAATGAGATTTAATTCACTTGTAGACTGTAGTAAAAACAAAAAATTGATTCAAACATAAATTTTAACAAAAAACAAATATTGCAACAAACATAAGATATAAGATGGACGAAAACGATAACAAAACAAAAAAACTAATAAAAGTTAATTAATTAGATCTAAAGCCTATGCTCCAAGTCAAGATTCTACTCCCAATTTTTAATATTAGTGCTCTCAATTAATGGATGAATTGATCTAAGAGGCCTAGCAGCCAATGTTGTAATTGGATTGAATGGATTTCATCCAAATTCTGTTGATTAAGATGGTCGACAGTTGCTTGAATAAGGAGAAGATTGAAAATTAAAGCTGTAAGCATATATGTAGGTGTAGGTGTAGGTGTAGATGTAGGTACAGGTGCAACAACCTGAGGAAGTCTCCGAGGTCTTTGCACTACTAGTTTCCTCAGATGAGGATGATAAGAGAACTTTGCCTGGATAAAATTGTTGGAGTCAACTTGCATTTACCCAATTCACAAGAAAGGCAAAGGAGGTCAGTGGGCGGTGTTGTATCTTGTTTTGATGATGAGCAACTGACTATAAGGGATCAAGTCCTTGAATGTTCAAGGCTACAATACAGTTGATACGTGTCTGTATAGTTTTGTCCTTTTGTGTAACAAAATACACATGTAATGCTTGTACTATTTAGGACACTTGGTATAATTGCATTTCAACCCTAATCATCACTTAACTATAAAAAAGAAAATGATGATTCTTTATCAAGCGAATTTTTTCAATTTGAAAAGATTGAAAAGATAAAAAGGCACAAACTCAATTTTTGCTCAAGTTCTTAGTCTTTGTGTGCTGATAGTGAAAAATATTCTTGAGTTAGATATTAGTTTATAAGTGAATTAATCATACTATAATATTAATATTTTTTTTGATTTGAGAGTGCATAGTAGAGTTACCTAAGCTTGATATTGATTAGAGCTAATCAGTGTTGAGAGAGTCTTGACAAAGTTGTCAAGCTAGGCTTGTAGTAGATCTATTACAAAAAGGAGGAACCTAGAGTTAGGTTTAAGTCGATTCTCTAATCAAGCGGATGATCATAGTAGATTTTTAAGAGCTTGTATGGGTAAGCCATGATTTTTTTCCTACAGTAAGGGGTTTTCACATTAAATCTATGTGTTTCTTTATTTTCAGCAAAATTTTACCTTTCTTAGTGTTTTACTGATTTATTTCCTGTGACTAATTTTGAGGGAACTGGTCCCTCACTGTGTGGTGCAACCCCTAAGGTTCCAACAATTGGAATCAGTGCAGTTTCACTCTAAAAGGCTCACACCTAGAGTGTTAAAGTTATCATGGCTGCTTCACTTAATTTGAAAAAAGGAGAAAAAGGTTCCTTTAAAAAAGAAAGTGAAAACAATTGGTAGAGTTATTCCAAAATCCCAGAAAAGCAAAAAAAATGCTATCACTAAGCAAGGGGTGGAGAGAAAGAAAGAAAAAAGGGATAGATAGTTGACATTGAATACTTTAGTGTCTGACACAGATATTGCTCTTCTGGAAACAAGGATTGATAGAGCAATGAAAAAAAGTGGTCAACTTAAAAAATGGGAAGGAAAATTTGAAGTTTTTCACAAAGGTGGCAGTTCTGAAGATTTCATTAGGGACTGACCAATGCACATGAAGGACCATAATCCTGAAAAGTTAAGAAGAAGGTATGCAACTAGCTATATAGTGAAGAAGATGTTAGTTTCACAGGAAGATTCCTCCAGTAAATATGAGAAAGATAAAAGAGTACGGAGGTGGTTTTATGCTGAAAAAAGATGATAAGAAAATCACCTCTAGTTCCTTGTTTTCCCTCATGGCAACTACTGAAGATAAATAAGAAAATGGATTAGAAAA
Source organism: Capsicum annuum (assembly GCF_002878395.1). Classification (NCBI taxonomy): domain Eukaryota; kingdom Viridiplantae; phylum Streptophyta; class Magnoliopsida; order Solanales; family Solanaceae; genus Capsicum; species Capsicum annuum. The sequence goes on along the minus strand of NC_061112.1, from coordinate 111,002,841 downwards.
ATGGGATGTAACCAAAACTGGTGTATGGACAGTGGTTGTTTAAGACACATGACTGGAAGAATCGATTGTTTTCTCTCCCTCAAGTCACTTCAAGGGGAAAGTTTGTTTTTTTAGAAATGGTAAAGAGGGGTATATCCAAGATGTTGGAAGGATTGGAAAATCACCTCAATATATATATATATATATATCATCTCAAATATGTGACAAAGGAAGTGAGGTAAAATTTTCATCTAATGGATTTACTATATCAAGCATGAAATCTAGAAGAATTATTCTCAAAGCTAAAAGTGTCAAAAACATGTATGTAGCTGATTTGGAGTATGTGGCTGATAGGAAATTAACTTGCTTAAGTATGCGAAGTGAAGATGCTGACTTATGACATAGAAGGCTGGTACATGTAAGTTCCTCCTTATTGAACAAGTTGATTTCAAAGGACCTGATCTGCAGCATGCCAAAGCTGAAATTTTCAGACAACAAAGTTTCTGATGCCTGTGTTAAAGGTAAATAGACTAGATCTTCCTTCAAATTGAAGAAGCAGGTGAGCACTTCCAGGCCCCTTGATTAGAGGAGAGAAGAAATATGTATTGGTTGTAGTAGATGACTACACCAGGTTTACCCGGACAATGTTTATAAAAATCAAGAATGAAACATATGAGGTTCTAGTAGTTTTTGCCAAACAAATTCAAATAAAGCTAAATTGCAAAATTTCTGCATTCAGATCTGATCATGGAACTAAATTTTAGAACTCTCAAGTTGTAGAATTTTGTGCTAAGCATAGAATAAATCACAACTTCCCTGCTCTTAGAACTCCACAACAAAATGGAGTTGTTGAAAGGAAGAACAGAACACTTATAAAGATTGCTAGAACCATGTAATGGAGTTGTTGAAAGGAAGAACAGAACACTTATAAAGATTGCTAGAACCATGTTGATTGATAGTGATCTTCCAAAAAGTTTCTGGGATGAAGTAGTAAATACTACTTCTTATGTGACTAATAGGTGCTTGATTAGATAACTTTTAAATAAGACTGCATATGAGATGGTATTCAATAGAAAACCCAAGCTAGACTACTTCAGACCATTTGGGTGTAAGTGCTTTGTGCTGAACTATGGCAAGAAAGAAATGGGAAAATTTGACTCCAAAAGTGCTGAAGCAATATTTGTAGACTATTCCTCAATAAGAAATGCTTATAAAGTTTTCAATAAAAGAAATTTGTGTGTTGAAGAAAGTGTTCATGTGATCTTTGACGAGTCAGGAGATCAAATAAAGTCAGGAGATGGTGAAGATTCAGAAGTTGAAGGAACCATTCTTGTTTAAAAGGATAATATTGCTGAAGATGATGATCAAGGGATAAATGATGTAGATAAGAATGATAAAAGTGATGGTGATCCAGGGTCTACATCATATTTTCTAGTTCCAGTAGAAGAACAACCAGAAAAACCTAGTCAGAATTCACAAGGACCTGATACTAGTGGAATTAATCTCAGAAGGCAAAACTGGAGGCACAAATCATTTTATCCCTTTGAGAATCTAACTACACCTTTGGAAATAGGAGTCTAAATAAGAGTTCAAGCCAAAAATATTATGACATTTTCATCCTTTTAATCTTAAATTTAGCCTAAGAATGTGAAAGAAGTTTTGAAAGATGCTGATTAGATTAATGCAATGTAGGAAGAACTCTAGTAATTTGAAAGAAGCATAGTCTGGCATCTGGTCCCCAGTCCTGTTGACAGAACAATTATTAGGACCAAATGGGTGTACAGAAATAAGCAAGATGAGAATGGAACGATTTACATAAATAAAACAAGGCTGGTTATTAAAGGTTATAATTAGGAAAAAGGGATTGACTATGATGAGACTTTTGCCCCTATTGGGTAAATAGAGGCAATCAGAATTCTTGTTACATTTGCTGCATAAATGGGGTTCAAATAATTTCAAATGGATGTCAAAAGTTCCTTTTTGAATGGAAACTTAAATAAAGAAGTCTTTGTCAAACAACCACCAGGTTTAGAAGATATAGATTTTCCTTATCATGTGCTTAAATTGAACAAAGATCTTTATGGTTTGAAGCAAGTACCAAAGTCCTGCTATGAGACTCTTAAATTTTCTCCTAGAAAATGGATTTAAAAAGGAAAAATAGATAATTCTCTATTCTTAAGGACCAAAGGTAGCAACTTACTGATTATTCAGATTTATATTAATGACATAATCTTTGAAGATACTTCTGAGTCTTTATGTGGAGTTTTCAAAGCTAATGAGGAGTGAATTTAAAATGAGTATGATGAGTGAGTTAAGATTCTACCTAGGGCTATAAATTAAGCCAACTTCTCAAACCTACCTTAACAGAAGAACTAGACCAACATAACTAGATTAAGCCTTCTAAAAAGATAGAGAGCTTACCAGTATCTGGGCAAACTTAGAGATGTGTTGGGTAACGTGCATGCATACCTAAATCTGCATCATGAAGTGATATAGTGCTAAAGACATCAATACATGAAATGTATGGTATGTAAAGTTAGTAGGATAGCACATAGCAAGATACATACTAGAAATTGAAGCAATAAACTTTGATCTATAAGCCATGAAATAGATGTAGACATAAATCACTGTAGCATCATAAATTAAATGTTAGACTAAATGGAATACACAACAACAACAACAACAAACCCAGTGTATTCCCACAAAGTGGGGTCTGGGGAGGGTAGAATGTACGCAGTCCATACCACTACCTCCAAAGAAGTAGAGAGGTTGTTTTCGATAGACCCCCGACTCAAGATAGAGAATAGTAAGCAAGAACGTAATGCCCCATTAAGTACGATGGGTGGCATAACATAAAAGGAATAAGACATACTAAATATAAAATAGAAATCAGAGCAATATGAAATAAGATAAATAAGCGCAATATGAAATAAGAGATAAGCAATATAACATTCGAAAAGTATGACCCCCACCTATGTACATAGTCCTGGGATTACTAACCCAGCTATACATGAGATCTTCTACTACTAGCTACAGCCCACACACGTGACCTAGACTTTTACCCTTATCTGCGACCTCCACTTTATAGAGTTTGCTTTTAAACTTAAGTGTAACTTTCTTATCACACTACACACCTGAGGTGAGCCTCCACTTAATCCAACCTGCTCCAATACGGTTAGAGATATCCTCATCAATATCGTCATTCCCTTGAATCATAGACCTAAGATACTTAAAACTATCCCTCTTACAAATATCCTAGGAATCCATTCTCACTACCACATCGTCCTCCTACCTCAAGTCATTAAACTTGCATTCCATATACTCCGTCTTGGAACTACTCAACCTGAACCCCTTGGAATCTAGGGTTTGCCTCCAAACCTCCAATTTTGCATTCACACCCCCTCACATCTGGTCAATCAACACTATATCATTTGCAAACAACATATACCATGGCACCTTGCCTTGATTATATCCCGTCAACAAATCTATCACCAACGCAAATAGGAACGGGCTAAGAGTCAAACCCTGATGTAACCCTATCTCGACTAAAAAATATTTCGAGTCCCTTCCCGCCGTTCTCACCTGAGTCTTTTCTCCATCGTACATGTCCTTAATAGCTCTGATATACACCACCGGGACCACTCTTTCCTTTAAGCATCTCTAAAGAACCTCCCTAGGAATTTTGTCATAAGCCTTCTCCAAGTCGATGAACACCATGTGCTAATCCCTCTTTCTATCCCTATATTGTTCCACCAATCTCCTCACCAGGTATATTACCTCTATTGTCGAGTGGCCAGGCATAAAACCAAACTAATTCTCTAAAATAAACTCGATATTCCTTAATATTTGATCCACCACCCTCTTCCAAATCTTTATAGTATGGCTCATGTAATACCCCGAGAAATTTTTCGTTGAAATTTTGTGCGTAAACATGTTGGATTCTATCTTATAGAATGAATTATAAATTTTTCATGGAGAATTTATTAGATTATGACCCACCATTGTGTAGAGTATTGAATAAGCTTTCCAGAGATATATGGATCATCCAAAACAGACACCCGAGTGATGAGTTATGAATATTTCGATAGAACCATGAATAGTAGTGAATAGTAAAACGTGCAGGAAAAAAGTACTGAGGCCTGGAGTATTTTTGCTCCAACTTTAAACGATCATAAATCCTTGTACATAATGATCTGGGTGATCTACTATATATCAACGGAAATCTCTAAGATTCCTCTTTCCAATAAAATTGGTTCCATCAAATTTGTCTATCGAAGCAAAAAGTTATGGTCGATCTACTTCAGCCTATCAAAAGCAAATTTTTGGGTCAACTTCAAATGATCATAACTCCTCGTACATAATTATTTAGGTGAGATACTATATATCCATGGAAATATATGAGAGTCCTCTTTCTAATGAAATTGGTTTCATCCAATTTGGATATCAGAGTAAAACATTATGGTTGATCTACTTTAGACTATCAAAATAGTCCACCAAAGGATAGATTCGAGAATTTTTTGATTTTTAGGGGCGTTTTGGTCATCCCCCTTCACAAAAAATCCGTCCAAACCCTATAATAAAGATTATTAGAAGTATTATATGTTATATTTCATCAAATTCCCTCAAAAATAAAACTCTAAGCTCCTACATCCAACTTCAAGAACCTCCCAAGTTCACCATTAATTCAGCAAATTTATTCAAGATTCCAAGTTCCTAGTTCAAGAACTCCAAGAACCATCATTCAAAGGCACGATTAACATCTCCGAAATGAGTATCGATCTAAAGTTCATCATTCAAGGTATGTGGGGTTT
>NC_061112.1:110942610-110997951 GCF_002878395.1 Capsicum annuum | reverse complement strand
CCTAGTTCAAGAACTCCAAGAACCATCATTCAAAGGCACGATTAACATCTCCAAAATGAGTATCGATCTAAAGTTCATCATTCAAGGTATGTGGGGTTTTTAACCAAGAACTCTCTTTCGTTCTTATGTCCAAAAGTAATTTTCTTTACAAAGGCATGATTTTTATTTGATTTTTACGAATTTGAAGCACGAACCCACATCTTATTATGATTATTATGAAATCTTGATGTTTATGATTTTGAAAGATGAATTTACATGTGTGGAGATATAAAGCATGAATCTTGAACGATATTTATCATGATTTTGATATTTGGATCATGAATCCCTATTGGAAAATGTATTTTTTAAGAAAGTGTGTGTTAAAAGCACATTGATGTTGAATATTTAAGATATTTTGAATGATTTGACCTTTTGGTCTTAATGGAGTTATTTTGAACTCGAGTGTGAAAGAAATCCACAACGTGGTTGATTTTGATAGATGAGAAGCATGATTGCTCCCGATATATATTACTGAAATTGTTTTGTTGTGGAATGTCTTTGAAATGATCTGAGATAAGTCCAGGAAAAATCTTTAGCACCAAGTGGGAGGTATAAAGCGGCCTTACTTCCCTAGAACTACATGCCCCCGTAGGAGTGAGCCTGAGGCTGATTTATATAGTGATCACTAGTTTATATGGATTTGATATCAATAGTCCTACTCCGATGGAAAGGATAGGACGGCTCTCCCCAACGTGGGTTGTATGTTGGGCTCTATGTAGCTCATATGGTTTATGTCGGTTATAGGATCTCCCAGTGTGTGTGTGTTTCCTTGTGTCTATGGTGAATGATGAAGTGATTTGAAAGTAGAATTGTGAAAGTTATTCTTTCAAAAGATTTAAATGATATTTATATTATAAGAATTGATATTCTTGATGAACTGAAAGTGATTGAAAAATTATATGATGACTCACATGTGTTATTGTACTTATTTCATCCTCTCATGATTATGATAATTTTCTTTGGGCTATGTGAGTATTTCATACATCCTGCATATTTCTTATAAATATTTATGATGATAATGTTTATACAACTGCATACACCCCCATATACTCGGTTCCTTTCTATGGTACTGACCCACATCTTCAGATGTGGGCTGTATTTTCTCGGTATGTAGGTTCAGGTGCTCAGTTATAGGTTTGACAGTAATTCTTTAGGCACGCTGTTCTACATCCTCTATTGTGGTGAGTCCTCATGTTCCGAGGATGTGATGTCTGATGTTGGTTTAACGAAATTTTTTACATTTGATAACTGAGTATGAGTCAGTTGGGGCATGTCTCAATGGCTCGCTGGTTTTATTGATTTTCTTAGAGGCTTATCAGACTAGTATAGATGTTGGGAGTTGACTAATAAGTTGTATTTTGTTATCTTTCTGAAATTCTTTTATTCTTGGATGATGATTACTCTATTGATATTTGAGGGTTATTTATGGAAACCCCATTGATTTTTGTTAAACTGAATGAAAATGGCTCAAAGGGTTAGCTTGGGGCTACTCATAGCCTCAAGCACCATGTGACGCTCTGGGACCCATTTTTCGAGGTGTTACAAACTTGGTATCAGAGCCTAAGGTTTTAAGGTGTCCTAAGGAGTCTGACAAGCCGCGTTAAGTAGAGTCTTGATCATCGGTGTGTAGCGCGCCACATCTATGAGCAAGAGGCTATAAGACATTTTAGGAAAAAGTATGATTCTTTCTTTCAGAAGTCTATAATGCTTAAAGTATCTCTCTCTGCTATTGATTTGTGGTCTCCTCTTTTAGAAATATGCCTCCACGTTGAGTGATAAGAAATAATGATGGTCAACAATCTCAACCCTCTGAAACATTAAATGAAAATATGTCTCATGCTGAATTTTGGGTAGCCTTTCAGGTGCTAGCCCAAGCTATTACTGTAAATATTCAGGCCAACCCGGCCCCTGCTCCACAGCAGTAGGGACGTGATTCAGCTGCTGCAAGGATCCGTGACTTCATGCGGATGAATCCGCCAAAATTATATGGGTCCAAGTCTGATGAGGATCCACGGTTATTTTTAGAGGAGGTGCGGAAGATTACTCAGGTGATTCATGTATCTGAGGAACATAGTGTGGAGTTGGCTGTGTGTAGGTTGAAATACCTTGCTTATGACTAGGTTGTTGCTTGGAAGAAAGGTAGAGGTGAGGGAGCTATCCCTACAACTTGGCAAGAGTTCTAGGATGCATTCCTGGATAAGTTTTTCTCTTTAGAGATGAGAGAGGCATAGGTGGAAGAGTTTATGAACCTGCGACAGGGATCTATGACTGTTAGGGAGTACTGTCTAAAGTTCAATCAGTTGGCCAAGTAGGCTCCTGACTTAGTGGCTGATAATCGGGCTAGTATGAGTAAGTTTGTGACTGGAGTGTCTAGTTATGTGGTTAAGGAGTGTAGATCTGCTATGCTAAATAGTGAGATGAATCTTTCTAGGCTTATGACTCATGACCAATAGATTAAGGCAGACAAGATTAAGGAAAGAGATAAAATGAGAGGGAATAAGAGAGCTAGGTTCGAGCAGCACGGACAGGGTCAGACTAGATCGCAGGGAGGGAGTCGCCCTCAGTATCAGAATTATTCATCTATGACAGCACCATCATCTACTAGTGCTCCCATGTCTAGAGGTAGGCAGGAGCAAGATAGCAAGTCATATGCATCCAGGTCCTAGTACAGTACTAACAGTAATCCAAATCATCCCCTGTGTTCTAAGTGTGGTAGGGCTCATTCGGGTGAGTGTTGGGGTGAGAAGAGGGGTTGTTTCCGATGTGGTGACATGGGTCACAGAGTTAGAGATTGTCCACAGGATGGACAAGGGCGTCGTGACTATCTCCCTCAGACCTAAACTCAGACTGTTAGTGCTCCAGTTCCAGCAACTTGTCCAGCCCCAACTCAGGGCACCTCTTCTAGCAATGCTGGCGAGCAGCGCCAGAATAGATTCTATGCTTTATCGTCCCTCCAGGAATAGGAGGACTCTCCCGATGTTGTTACCGGTATGCCCCGGCAGCTTTCATGGACCTCATGAATCAAGTGTTCAGACCATATATGGATATGTTTGTCATAGTGTTGATAGATGATATACCGGTGTACTCCCATAGTGAGGATGAATATTCTGATCATGTCCGAAATGTCTTACAAACCCTTAGAGATCACAAGTTGTTTACTAAGTTCAGTAAGTGTGAGTTTTGGCTAAGGTCATTTGTTTTTCTGGGTCATATCATTTCTTTTGAGGGTATTAGAGTTGATCCCCAAAAGATTGAAGCTGTTAGAAAGTGGCCTAGACCTATTTCTCCGATTGATATCCAAAGTTTCTTGGGTTTAGATGGCTATTACGGCTGTTTTGTTTAGGGTATCTTCTCTATAGCGTCTCCTATGACTCGGTTGACCCAAAAGAAAGTGAAGTTCTTGTGGTCCAAATCTTGTGAGAAGAGTTTTTAGGAGTTGAAGACTCGACTCACTTCAACCCTTTTTTTGACTTTGCCTGATGGTGTTGATGGTTTTGTGGTGTACTGTGATGCTTCGAGAGTTGGGTTGGGTTACGTATTGATGCAGAAGGGTAAGGTGATAACTTTTGCTTCTAGACAGTTGAAACCCCATGAGAAAAATTATCCCGCCCATGACCTTGAGTTGGCTGATGTTGTGTTTGCTTTGAAAATATAGAGACACTATTTGTATGGTGTCCATGTTGATATTTTCACTGATCATAAGAGTCTTCAGTATGTGTTTAGCCAGAGGGAATTGAATCTTAGGCAGGGATGATGGTTAGAATTGTTAAAGGACTATGATATGAGTGTGTTGTTCCATCTGGGCAAGGCCAATATTATGGCGGATGCCCTAAGTAGAGCGTCCATGGGTAGTGTTTCGCATGTGGTAGAAGGTAAGAAAGAGTTGGATTGTGATGTACATCATTTGGCTAGATTGGGGATTAGGTTATTTGACTCTGCTGAAGGTAGTATAGGGGTCCAGAGTAGTTCTGAATCCTCCTTGGTTTCGGAAGTGAAGGAAAAACAATACTTAGATGCTAGTTTGGTCTGACTAAAAGAGTCATTCAAGGACCAAAAAGTAGAGGTTTTCTCCTAAGGGGGAGATGGTGTGTTGAGATTGCAGGGTAGATTGTGTATCCCGAATGTTGATGATCTGAGATAGAGGATTATGGCTGAAGCACACGGGGCGGGTATTCTATTCATCCTGGAGCCACCAAGATGTACCAAGACTTACAGGAAATCTATTGGTGGAGTGGCATGAAGAAAGATATAAGAGCATTTGTAGCTAAGTGTGCAACATGTCAGCAGGTTAAGGTTGAACACCGAAGACCTGGTGGTATAATGCAAGAGTTTAGTATTCCCACCTGGAAGTGGGAATAGATAAATATAGACTTCGTTATTGGTTTATCTCCTTCCTGATGCCATTATGATTCCATTTGGGTTATGGTTGATATGTTGACTAAGTCTGCTCATTTCTTGCTTATTCATACTTCATATACTGTTGAGGATTACGCTAGATTGTATATCCAAAAGCTAGTCAGACTGCATGGAGTTCCCTTGTCTATCATTTTAGATAGGGGTACTCAGTTCACTTCGCAATTTTAGAAAGCTTTTCAGAAGGGTCTTGGTACCCAAGTGCTTTTGAGTTCTGCTTTTCATCCGCAGACCGTTGGTCAAGCTGAGAGGACAATCCAGACCTTAGAGGATATGTTGAGAGCTTGTGCACTTGACTTTAAGGGAAATTGGGATGATCACTTACCGTTGATAGAGTTTGCTTACAATAACAGTTTTCACTCTAGTATTGGCATGGCTCCGTTTGAAGACTTATATGGGAGGAAGTGTAGATCACCAATAGGTTGGTTCGAGGTGGGTGAAGTGGCTGTGAGTGGTCCTGATTCAATATTTGAGGCTATGGAAAAGTTAATTTGAATAGGGAAAGGTTGAAAACTGTGCAGAGTCGTCAGAAGTCATATGCGGATGTTAGAAGGAGAGACCTTGAGTTTGAAGTTGGTGACCTAGTGTATCTAAAAATTTCACCCATGATGGGGGTAAAGAGATTTGGAAAGAAGGGGAAGCTTAGTCCCCGTTATGTTGGTCCTTACAAAATTCTTAGCCGTGTTGGTAAGGGAGCTTATAAGGTCGAGTTGCCTTCCGAGTTGTCCTCTCTTCATCCAATATTCTATGTCTCCATGCTTAGAAAGCATATTAGCGATGCTGTGGTAGTGGATTCCTCTGTGAGTGCTGACATTCCAGAAAATCTTTCTTTTGATGAGATTCCTGTTGAGATTCTTGATTTCAGTATCCGAAGACTAAGGAACAAAGAAGTTCCCTTGGTCAAGGTGTTGTGGCAAAACCAATCTATTGAGGGTGCAACTTGGGAAGCTGAGGCGGATATGCGATCCAAGTACCCGCACCAATTTTCTGCGAACTCCGATCAAGCCGAAGGTACCGTTCTTTCCTATATCATGTACTTTTGATAAAAGTTGCAGCAGTTCAGCTGTCATTCATTATGTGTTCAGCTGTAGTTTCTTGAATTTATGCATTCTATGTTTCATTCGGAGTGAGAAACGATGTGGTGATAAGTCTAACAAATGGTTTCAGCTGTATTATATATTCCCTATCTAATCTTGGCATGTCTAGCATCATTTGAGGATGAATGTTTCCAGGGGGGGATGATGTAATACCCCACAAAATTTTTCGTTAAAATTTTATGCATAAACGTGTTGGGTTCTATCTTCTAGAATGATATATAAATTTTTCGTGCGAAATGCCTTAGATTATGACCCGCCATTGCATAGAGTATCGAATAAGCTTTCCAACGATATGCCTATCATACAAAATGGACACCCGAGCGACGAGTTATGAACATTTCGATCAAACCGTGAATACTAGTGAATAGTAAAACGTGAAGGAAAAAAGTACTGAAGCCTGGCGTATGTTTGCTCCAACTTTAAATGATCATAACTCCTTGTACATAATGATCTGGGTGATCTTCTATATATCAACAGAAATCTATGCGATTCCTCTTTCCAATGAAATTCGTTTCATCCAATTTGTCTATCGGAGCAAAAACGATCTACTTCAGTCTATCAAAAGCAATTTTTTTGGTCAAATTCAAACGATCACAACTACTCGTATACAATGATATGGGTTAGATACTATATATCAACGGAAAGATATGAGAGTCCTCTTTCTAATGAAATTGGTTTCATCCAATTTGGATATCGGAGTAAATGTTATGGTTGATCTATTTCAGACTATCAAAACAGTCCACCAAAGGACAGATTCGAGAATTTTTTGATTTTTAGGGGCGTTTTGGTCATTTCTCCTCACCTAAAATTCGTCCAAACCCTATATTAAAGCCTATTAGAAGTATTATATGTTATATTTTATCAAATTCCCTCATAAAAAATCCTAAGTTCCTACATCCAACTTCAAGAACCTCCAAAGTTCACCATTAATTCTGCAAATTTATTCAAGATTCCAAGTTCCTAGTTCAACAACTCCAAGAACCATCATTCAAACGCACGATTAAAATCTCAAAAATGAGTATCGATCTAAAGTTCATCATTCAAGGTATGTGGGGTTTTTCAACAAGAACTCTCTTTCGTTCTTGTGCCCAAAAGTAATTTTCTGTACAAAGGCATGATTTTTATTTGATTTTTATGAATTTGAAGCATGAGCCCATATCTTATGATGATTATTATGAAATCTTGATGTTTATGATTTTGAAAGATGAATTTACATGTGTGGAGATATAAAGCATGAATCTTGAACGATATTTATCATGATTTTGATATTTGGGTCGTGAATGCCCATTGGAAATTGTGTTTATTTTGAGAAAGTGTGTGTTATAAGCATGTTGATATTGAATATTTGAGATATTTTGAATGATTTGACCTTTTGCTCTTAATGGAGTTGTTTTGAACTCGAGTGTGAAAGAAATCCACAACGTGGTTGATTTGGATAGATGGGAAGCATGATGGCTCCCGATGTATATTTATATATATTACTGAAATTGTTTTGTTATGGATTGTCTTTGAAATGATCTGAGCTAAGTCTGGGAGAAATCTTTAGCACCGAGTGGAAGGTATAAAGAGACCTTACTTCCCTAGAACTACCTGCCCCCGTAGGAATGAGCCTGAGGATGATTTATATAGTGATCATTAGTTTGTGTGGATTTGATATCGATAGTCCTACTCCAATTGAAAGGATAGGACAGCTCTCCCCAACGTGGGTTGTATGTTGGACTCCATGTAGCTCACATGGTTTATGTCGGTTATAGGATCTCCCAGTGTGTGTGTGTTTCCTTGTGTCTATGGTGAATGGTGAAGTGATTTGAAAGTAGAATTGTGAAAGTTATTCTTTTGAAAGATTTAAATGATATTTATATTATGAGAATTGATATTCTTGGTGAACTAAAAGTGATTGACAAATTATATTATGACTCACATGTGTTATTATATGTTTTCATCCTCTCATGATTATGATGATTTTCTTCGGGCTATGTGAGTCTTTCATACATCCTGCATATTTCTTATTAATATTTATGATGATGATGTTTATACAACTATATACACCCTCATATACTCGGTTCCTTTCCATGGTACTGACCCATATCTTCGGATGTGGGCTGCATTTTCTCGGAATGTAGGTTCAGGTGCTCAGTTCCAGGTTCGATAGTGATTCTTTGGGCACGCTATTCTACATCCTATGTTTTGGTGAGTCCTCATGTTCTGAGGACGTGATGTTTGATGTCAGTTTCATGGAATTGTTTACATTTGATAATTGAGTATGAGTCAGTTGGGGCATGTCTCAATGGCTCGCTGGTTTTATTGATTTTCTTAGAGGCTTTTCAGACTAGTATAGATGTTGGGAGTTGACTAATAAGTCGTATTTTATTATCTTTCTGAAATTCTTTTATTCTTAGATGATGATTACTCTGTTGATATTTGAGGGTTATTTATGGAAACCCCGTTGATTTGTGTTGAACTAAATAAAAATGGCTCAAAGGGTTAGCTTGGGGATACTCGTAGCTCAGCAGCTTGATACCCCTATAGTTGGTGCAACACTAAATGTCCCCCTTGTTTTTGTATAAAGGAATCATTATAGTCCACCTCCAAGCTTCAGGCATCCTTGCCAACTTAAAAATTCCATTAAATAAATCAGTTATCCACCTTAACCCTGCCCTACCTGAAAACTTCCAAAAATCCATCGAAATCTCATCATCCCCCATCGTCCTTCCCCTCCACATCATACGAATAGCTTTCCTGACCTCCTCAACCTTAAAGTGTATATAGTAGCTGAAATCACATCTCTCTTTCGAGTGTTCTAGCTCACCTAACTCAATGCCTCTATCCCCTTTCTTGTTCAAAAGCCTATGGAAATACTTTTGCCATCTCTTCTTAATATGGGCATCCTCCACTAAAAATTTACCATCCTCTCCCTTAATGCACTTAACTTGGTCGAGGTCCCTACCCTTCCGATCCCTAGCCTTAGAAAGCCTATACAACCTCTTTTCTCTGCCTTTCTCCTCTAACCCCACATACAAGCTCTCAAACGCTATTGACTTTGTTGCCATAACTGCAAGCTTAGACTCCTTCTTTGCTAATTTGTAGACCTCCCAATTTATCCTCTTCTCCTCTATATCTTTACTCTCAATAAACTTAACGTACACCCCCTTCTTAATCTCTACTTTCTTCTTAACATCTTTATTCCACGACCAGTCCCCCTTATGTCGTCCTGCTCGACCCCTCAAAACACCCAGCACTTCTCTAGTAGTCTCCATTATGCAACTGGAAGCCTTATCCCACATGGCATCCACGTCTCCCCTACAATCCCACACCCCCAAAACCACTACTTTCTTTTTTTTATTTAGCGCACTATTTGGTGTCAAGCCACCCCACCTAATTCTAAGCCAACCCTCCTCGACCCTTCTCTTCTTGCTCCTCTTCATAAACAAGTCCTTCACCAAGAGCTTGTGCTGAGTCAAAATAGGCTCACTCGAAATGACTTTATAGTCCTTACATAAAACCCTATCCCCCCTTTAGCTGCATAAAGTCAATCTGAGTCTTGGCTATCGCACTTCGAAAGGTAATCAGGTGATCCTCCTTCTTCAAAAAGATCAAATTCACCACCACCAACCTAAAAGCCCTCACAAAATCCAAAAAAGGTGCTCTCTCCTCATTTCTATCACCAAACCGAAAACCTCCATGCACATCATCATAACATCCCGGCACAACCCCAATGTGCCCATTGAAGTCCCCCATTATGACAATCCTCTCCGAACTAGGTAGGCCTCTCACCACCTCATCCAAAGCCTCCCAAAACCTTGCTTTCACCTCCTCTTCCTAGCCCACCTATGGAGCATAAACACTACACATATGCAACGTAAATCCCCCAATGACCAACTTGATCATCATCAACCTATCGCAGACCCTCTTTGCCTTCACTACCTATGCTCTAAGCTCCTCATCCACTAAGATCCCTACACAATTTCAACACCTGTCACTCCCTGAGTACCACAGCTTATACCCATCCACATCTCTAGCTTTAAACGCTACCTATTTAGTCTCCTGAACACACGTAATATTAATCTTTCTCTTCTTAAGAATCTTTACCAGCTCTATGGACTTACCCTAAAGGGTCCCTATATTCCAAGACCCTTCCCTCAACTATCTACTCTCACCTCTCACTTATATTTACTACCATTCAACTTTCTAGCCCTAACACCTAACCTAGACCCCACACCTACCCCTGACCGCCTCTCTTCACCCTCCACATAAAGCCGGCCCTAACCCAAACCCCCTCAGACATGACCTTATTCCATCATCAACCCCTACAGCCACCACTTCAGGCCAAAACTAATCCTAAGCAAATCCCTAAGCCAATAGACAAGTAGACACCAAAAATAAATCACCAATAGAAAAGCAGAAAAGAAAAAAGAAGAAAGCAGTAAAGAAATAGTATTCAGTCACAAAAATACCCAATCCGGCTTAGCAGCTACAACTACACACAAATATCCACCAACAAGCTACAACAAACCAATACAAACTATACTCACAAGAAAACAAAACAATACAAATGAAATGGTTAAATAATAACTAGTAAACGTATGTAAATATCAAAGCTTAGCTATTACTAGGGTACTCCTGCGTGCTGATGGTATCATCAATTTTGCTTTATGAGTTGTTTGCTGAAAATAGCATCACCGAAAAGATGCCACTGAAGCGCCGTCGGTTGTTGGCTGTCGGCTGTCTCTGGAGATAGAGTTTCAACTGGGCATTACCAGTTCTGCATTTTGGGGACCGTCGTTGGAGTCGTGCTGGCGAAAACCATAGTCTTGTTGGCTATAACAACGGCAAATGGCTAAGAAGGGGGGAGGGAGAGAGGAAAGTCACTCTGGACAGCTTGGGAGAGAGAGAGGGAGAGCATTTAGAAAGAAATAAAATGAATAGATGGCATAATAACATAAAAATATATAAATACATTATAGGTTATGTGGATTCGATCAACACCTGATAGACTATGAATCAATTCATGTTTGTCACGTGGATCAATATGTTATGTATATAATAGTGTGAAAAGTGTACTAATCCTTCCTCATTGCGGGAAACATGAACAATCTAAATTTATTGAATGAATCAGACCTATGTAGGCAAACATAGTTTCAGATAATGAGACTCTTAAAACTCACACCTTTTCTATTACCATCTAAGTCTCTTTAACCCATATTAAGTTAATATATTTATTTTGTTACTAGAGTTCACAACTTAGCCATTTTGACTTATGATCATAATCAACTATAAGGGATCCATGTTCATACATCGAACATCCATTACATTAATAAGTGTTTCATAAAAGATTGAAAGTTCTTAGCATAAAGAAACTTATGAGTATTATGGTGAAATTCATGTTATTTAATAAGATTGTACATAGTAAATTCATAAAAACACATCTTAAAACATACAACTTGAAACCACAGTAAGAAGGTTTACATATGAAGAAAAAATCATAAATTAATGCTTTATTAGAGTAAACCATGTAGTACTCTCGAACTATGACCAAATTCGCTACGACACCCTCCAACTTCATAAGGATCTTATTACCCCTTGAACTCAATTTTGATGATTTTTTGTCACCCTTTTAGCTTATGTGACACCTTTTTAGCTAACGTGACCCCTTTAATGTGGATCTCATTTTTTATGTAATAAAGGTGCTATGTCAGCACAAAAAGGTGACAAAAATATGCTAAAATTAAGTTTAGGGGATAATAGGACCTATGTGAAGTTGAAGTATGTCATAGCAACTTTGACCATAGTTCGAGGGGTACTGGATGCTTATCTCTTCATATTATTGCGAAAAAGGATCCTAGTTTCATAAGAATCATAGTATATATCATAATTACATAAAGTTTATTAAGTTATCCAAATTCATCAAAAGGGAACCATGAAATTACATTTGCTAGGTCAATCATGAAATAAGAACATAAGTAAGAAATTTCAAAGAGTACACTTGAGGAATTACACAAAATTATTAGATTCATAAGGGGTCATGTCTTAATGCGAAATCATCATAAGAACTTATCCATACATGAGAAGGGTATAATTTATAGGTATACGTGAAGTTGGACAACCTTACATATCTTGGGAAAGAAGAACTTGAAGGGAGAGTTAGGGATAGAAATGGGGCGGGGTGGGTGCGGGGAAACCTGCATAGATTTTCCTCCGCACTCCCTACATAGCTGCATAATTTTTTTTACCCCGCCTCATATTTATTTTTTCTTCTTTTATTTATTACTGAGCAAGCAACATCTCATCTCCAAAACTTCAAGATATTCATCTCACCTAAAAACTTCTCAATTTCTTATCAATAATTATCTGCCTAAAATCAATATAACATCTTGACTAGTGAAACATTATTAGATTCTGTATCTACTATATTTATCAGCAAAATCAGAAGGAAAACTTGGGACAACAAGAGACTTCTCATAAAGGATTTTTAGATTTGGAATTGGGGTGAGGTGAAAAAAAACTGGATAAGATTTTTATCAGATATCTGCTTAACAGATAAGTTTATCCATAGATTGCTTGGGTTTAATGTGGCATTTACTGAATGTTTATTGGATGTCTTCTCATTTAAATATATTTATTGTTAATAAATAATATTATTAATGTGATATTAACGGATCTTTTATATTTCAAAAAATTTATTAAAAATAGTTAGTATTTTATAAAAAAAAAAAGACTTTTTTCGCTTTTGTTTTGTTAAACCTGGAAAAATCCAAAGTCCAGCCTACCCCACATTAATTTTTAACATAATTATTTCAACCTGTCTCTCATTCGGCCCGCCCTGCCCTACCCCATTTCCATACCTAAGGAGAGTTAAGGAAGAACCTTGATTTGATCCCGGGCTTGACTTTTCATAAAACCCTTGGGTGTAATGGATAGGAAAATGAATGAGAGGAATTAAGTCGATATATCTGAGTAACCAACATTATGAAAAGTTTAAATATCATATATGTTGATTTCTAAAAGGTTCAACACTAAAATGACTTTAATTAAATTAGTTAGAGTTGGAAAAAATTCTCGTCGTATAGCCCATTCCACGGACTATGGTTCAAGTCGGCAAATGAGAGAATTTCTAATTTTCTAGACCATTTTCGTGGTTCAAAGAACGGCCCATGGAACTAGTTCACAGACCGTGATACTGTTAATGAAGATATTGTTAGTTGAGTCTCGTTTGGTAAAATATCATAACTTCCTACTTCAGACTCGAATTATTAAATGGTCATTGGCGTTGGAGAAAAGACTCGATAACTTCTAATTTGGTAGGTATTGAGTCATGCAACTCTCTCTCCTCTTCAACCTCTCAAACTCCCACTATTTCCAAGAAATTTTTCCCAAGCGCTATTTGGTGATTAATAGAAACTGTTAGTTACCAAAAACAAATCAAGTTCCTATTATTTATAGATCTATTTTAGCAGATTTTATTGTTATCCGTTTCGTAGTAATGTAGCATCGGAATTTTTTCTCACATGTGGTTGATTAAATAGTTAAAATATGAGAACTTTATAGGTAAATTAGTTTGATTCCATAGCAATGGTTGAGTTTTGATTCGGCAGTTTCAACAGAATTTTTCGTCGCTCATGGTGTTAAATTTTAAAATTTTTAAAATAATTTTTTCTTTAGTTCTGATATTTTTTTAGCACTGAAGTGTTGAATGGTTGGATGAATGTTAATTTATGTATTATTTTGGCAATTTGAATCGAGCAATGACCGATTTCTGTTTGTAGACTTGTGGTCTATGAATTAATAATGCCTAGATTAAAATAAATTTTTAGATGTATGAAATTCTTTTAAAATTTGATTGACTAAATAGTGAAAATTAAAATATTTATAGATAATTAGTTTGATTTGTAGCAATAGTTGAGTTTTGATACCGCATATTTGACTGAAAAATTTTTGTTTATCGCGTTCTTGGATTTTGATTCAGTTCTATTATTTTGTGTAGTGAATTGTTTAATGATGGGGTAATTCTTAGTTATTTTAGCTTTTTCATTTGAGCTTTGAATTATTTCTATTATTAGACTTGTGGTCTATTAATTGACAATGACATAATTATTTTTAGGTATAGATTCTGTTAAAAAATGGGTAAAGTTAGAGTTGGTGCTAAACGAATAGTTGGTACCACGTCTGGTTCTACTTTTAGTTGTAGAAAAAGAAGAAATGAGCCAGTTGAAAATGCCTCTAAAAGGAAGAAAACTGAAGCGGAAAAGTTAGAATAAGATTCAGAGACCATAAAGAAGATAAATAGATATGTTGATAAGTCTAGTGATGATGTTGCTGAGTTTAGTGGTAGTGATGATAGTGAAGGGAGTGAGGGCAGTAAAAAAATAGTGTTGATGGAAATAATGATCTCTTATCCGTGCTATTTTGTTCAAGGTACATTTTTGTGGAGAGATATGACCTTCGAACTTTGATGGACGAGGCTGGATCTTTCCCAGCAAAGATATCGATTAGATCAAGGATGACTACATTTCAGGAATTTAAGCAAATTCTTGTTGATCAAGATTTGAAGAACAGATTCAAGCATTCTTATTTTGGACATTTGAGAAATATGCTACATTATCTTAAATTTAATGGATAGATGGTCCATTATTTGTTGTTGCAATGTGTTAAGAATGATAAGATGTGTCATGAGATAAGATTTTGTATGAACAATAAGCATGCTTGGGTTGAACTGCTCATCATACCCAGTGAATCAAAATTGAAGAAGGTGTTAGAGAAGAAGGAACATTTTCTCTTCAAGGTAACGAAAAGCAAAAACATTACGTCAGCCAACTTGTTAGAGATGATTAGAGTAAATAAGTTGAACTAGGAGCCGAATCTTAAATTCTGTTTACTATGGTTTTTTCACACCATGTTACTTGCAAAAGGTTTAAAGAATGTTATCGACATAAAATTGATTAAGATGGTGGATTCTTTGAATTTCTTCGAGAGTTATCCATGGAGAAAAGAGACATTTCAATTGACCATAGACTATCTAAAGAAGAAAATTGACCTAAAGAAGCAAAAAGAAGTATTTGATGAGAAGTAGAAGACATCATATGCTCTTTCAGATTTCCTTGAGCATTCAAGGTATCTACCATCAACCCATTAGTCAATTTATCATAGATTCTTGTTTTATTTATACTCTATCATAGACTTTGATTCATTTTTTCACTAACTGTATTGATTATAGATTTGGATCTACGAGGCCTTTCCTCATCTTAAATTTTTTTTTGAAAAATCAATGTATAAAGGAACAATACAAAAAGTAACAAGATAATCAAAGGCGACCCATTCGAGTATAAAGGAAAAATTATTAAGGTATGAACTTATTTTTTATTATACAATAATAGTACTGTTGTATTAAATATTATGTAATGGTTAATTGATTTTTTGTAGAACGTACACCCATCACATCATCTCGACTGTTCATAAGATGAAGATTAATTACATGGTTACGTTTAAGCCATATATAGATGAGGTGAAGAATAACATCCTCGATGGCTTGAAGAAATATTTACAAGGGGTGATTATCCTTCCTTCAAACGGGGACAGTGATGATAACGGAGATTTGGATGGTAATCCCATTGGAGTATACATTGGTGATGATGCTTCTTCGAGCACCTCAAAAGTTATAGTGGGCACTGCTGTTGATGGGGATCTGCATAAGCCTATTGTTATGCTCGAGGAATCCATGTTGGATATTGTTTTTTATATCAAAGAAAAAAGACTAAAGAAAAAAAAAGATGAGAAACAACATGAGCGAGGTCACTTCATTTAATAATTGATGTAGTTAATGATTTTCAACTATAAATATTAGTAACAATTTATAATATAATACAATGTATGTGGACCTTAATGAAGCAGAGAAGAATGTAGAAGAAGAAAAAATGAGCAAAATGGATGAGTTGGCTAGTGTTGTGGCAGAAGAGGAAAAAGAAAAAGAAAAAAAGGATGATAATGAAGAAGAATAAATGGAATAATAATAAATGGAAGAAGATAAGAGTGAAGAAGAAACTGAAAAAGAAGTATCTGCATACGCAGAAAAGGAAGGTAAGAAAGAATAAGAAGGTGAGAAAGAAGAACAAACTAAGAAAGAAACAACAGGTAAAGAAGAAGAAGTTGAGGAAGAAAAGGAAGTTGATAAAGAAGCAACAGTAGAAGTTGAAAAAAGAAGAAGAAGAAGGTAAGAAACAAGAAGTTGGCAAAAATGTTGAAGAATTAGGGTTTGTTTGGTACGATGGAAAATATTTTCCAAAAAAATCTTTTCTTGAAATACAAGTTGATTTCTTACTTTTTTTCTTATGTTTGGTTGGTGGATAGAAAATATTTTTGAAAAATATTTTCTAGTGTTTGGTTGGTAAATAAAAAAATATTTTTTCAAAAAATACATTTTACTGTTTAGCTAAAGTGTAAAAATACATTCTAGAAAAATATTTTGATGTGTTCGATATTGTAACACCCTGTAACTCTCTTGACTTAGTCACTTGCTTAGAAACATGTCTAAAGAGCTTGCAATCTGGAAAATTATTAAGTGTTAAAAAGGACTTAGTCTCATTTTAAGCTCTAAACTTTGATGATACTGTTTTTGACCTTCCCGACCTTAGAACGTCAATTTTTAAGTTTATTCATGATCAAAGGTGTTAAGGGTACATCTTGGATGAGTTTTGGGATATTTTGAAAAGCATAAGGACATGTTTGGAAGTCCAAGGCAGTGGCTGCGCACGATTAGCATGCGCTGCACGCTCCAGCCCACCCATTGGGGAGCATGCGATAGAGCATGTGATGCACGCTCTATTTCGGTGCACTGGAGCATGCGACCCATGCTTCATAGCACACTCCTATATGTTCAGTTTTGAATTCACATAAGGGTAATAGGGTCATTTACCCCACCTAAAACCATCCAAAACACATGATTGGATACCCCAAAGATCTCTATAACTCATTATTCTCTTTTTACACATCAAGAAAACCCTAGAGCCCCAAATATCAAGAATCAATCTCTTAGGACAAGGTTCCCAAGAAACAAATCAAGAATTAAGTCCTCTCCTTTGAATTAGGTCATCTAAGGTACGTGGTGTTGTCCTAATCTCATGGGCATGTGTTTTCTACAAATTTAAGAAAGTTTCAAATTTTATACGTATATATATATATTTATGGGGTGAATTTGGGAATTTGTTTAAAAACATGTATTGTGAACACAGTTTGATAAAGGTATCTAATGGTCATGAGATTTCTTTTCATAGCCTTGATTTGTGATTTCATATATATGTGCTTTGAACTTGAAGGATGGTTTTGAATATAAATTTTGAATCCTTTAAATCCATGATAATATTTATGTACTTGTACGGTGTTGAATTGTACACTATTAAGAGCATAGTTTAAGAGCCCTTTTGGAATAATAGAATTATGCTAAACCAATGTTAATGGCTAGTTTTTAAGTAAATGATGATTTTTTTAAGTTTTAAGGTTTTGATAGTCTACATGCATATGTTAAATGATTTATAAGCGGAAGGCTGTGAAATGGTGGGCTATAAATGACTTGCAAGTTAGGGGCATGACGATACCCGTTGAGATATGGCCCTTGAAAGAAAAAGAAAAGAATGTTGTGAGCATGACACATGTTTTCCTTTAATGAGATGAAACTAAAAAAATGCGAGTTGGATGGTCATCCGAAGAAAACATAAGTCAGGGGACTCTATTCTGGAAATCGTGATTTGTCGATATGAGACTTTGGTACCCTGCTATGTGATCTTGTGTACCTAGTATTATGTCATCCCAATTTGGGACTATGGTAGGAGCCCTGCTTTGTGATCTTGTGCCCAACCATGACATATTGACTTGATTGGGGTTTTCGACACCCTGCTTTTTGATCTTGCATTTCCTCTCCTCACTAGAATTCCAAGATTGGCGGCAAACCGAGACTTGGTAGTCTGTGTAAACATGAACTTGTAGGGTGTACCATCTAGCTCAATAATGCTAAAGTAAATTGAGATACAAAGGAAAGAAATGTGTTTGGAAACTCATCCTACTATGCCCATGTTCTTTCAAATGATTTTGTGACACTATTTTTATAAATGCTCTCACCTATGTTGCGTAAAAATTGTATTTTGTTTTTGGATTACTCTGCATACCAGTACGTATATATTGACCCCCTATATTTCAGGATCTAAGGATCAGTCCTGGGTTCCCATCCAGCAGTACACTTTGGTAGTTGAGAATGTAGTTGGCGAGCCTTCTTTATTCCAGAAGGCCGGTTTATTAGACTTTAATATTTCATTTTAGTTTATGGTCCCAGTCCTAGACTAGATGCTGTTTTGATATATTAGAGATTTCGCAGACTAATGTTTGTTGTTTCTTGAGATTTATGGGTTTTTATGCCAATCTTGTTTATTTGGATAATAATTTTGACCATGATTCTGCACTATTGTGTATTTTTAGTATTTTTCTTTACAGTATATCAATGTGTGCACGATTGCCAGATAGTGAAGGGTACTCGGGCCTTCATGGTTTGGGATGCTTATCGCAGCTAAGGTCTCAGCTCGGGTCGTGACAAACTTAGTATCAGAGCATGATTCATAGTCCTAGGGTGTCTGGGAAATCGCATTAAGTACAGTCCTATTTATAGCTGTATAGCGTGCCACACTTATAAACGAGAGACTACAAGGCATTTAGGAAAGTCTCTCTTTCTTTCATGATTTCATTTGTGCTATTGATCCTAAACGTCCTCTAATCAATGATCTTGTGTAATTTTGAAAGTTACCATGCCTCCCCATTGAGCCAATGAATAAAATGCTCAAGCTAAGGATGTCCGTATTACTCATGGAATGCAGACCTATAATAGAGTTGGAACCCCAAGGTTGTTCCTACTCTGGGAGTCCCTCTAGTTCTGACCAGTCCACCTTGGGCTCCCCGAACTGATTTTAACTGCCCCCAGCCTCCTCAGCGAGAAGTTTCAAATGTGGAATTTTGACAGTTTATTTATACAATAGTTCAGTTGGTGTCCTCTTAGACTCATTTGTCAGAAGATGTGGGTTCTGTATCTGGTTCATCTAGGTTACCCGGGTTGGCCAATTTATGAGGCCTAACCCACCTATGTTTACTAGTGCAAAGGTTGAGGAGGACACCCAAGGGTTCATTGATGATTTAGAGAAAATCTTCATAGTTATGCACGTGAATGATGTTTAAGGTATGGAGTTGGCGGCATATCAGATGAAGGATATGGAAAATCAATGGTACAATGAGTGGGAGGATTCGAAGGATAGTGATGCTGTTCCTTTGGTATGGAATGATTTTGTGGAATCTTTTCTGGATCATTTCTTTCCTTAGGAATTGAGTGAATCTAGGGATGAAGAATTTATGAACTAGAAATAAGGGAAAATAAATATGAAAGAGTATACCAATGTGAAAGAGTATACCTTGAAGTTCAACTAGTTATCCCGTTATGCTTCATAATTGGCAGGTAACATGAGAGCCCACATGAGAAAGTTTGTATCCAGTCTCTCAGATGATTTGGTGTTGGAATGTAAAGGGGCAATGCTGAATAGAGATATGGATTTCTCCAGGTTGTGCATTCACATGCAACAGGTTGAGGAGCAAAAGAAGAGGGCTACAGAAGCATGGAAGAAAGACAGGTAGGCTAAGAGGGCCAGATCTACAGATCGAAATAAAAATCAACATCAGGGTGGTAATTGGGGAAATAGGTGGTCTAAGAAGAAGTTTGGGAGTAATGGCCAGTCATCGGCTAGTGCCCCAATGCCCAGACCTCTAGTTGATCAGCAGTTCAATTCAGGTGAGAGATCTAGAGTCCAGGGCACTGAGTAGCAGGGGAGCGTGACTCAACCTGCTAGATCATTTCCTCACTATTGTATTTGTGGGAGGAACCATCTAGGGAAATATTATTTCGAGAGATGAAATTGCTACTCCTACGGCTAAATAGGCCATATTTAGTGAAATTGCCCGTCAGCTGGAGGAAATACTGGTCCCCAAGCCGCCTCTATAGCCCCTTCTCCTAAGGGTGCTACTTCAGCTGTTGGTGGTAGTTGCAATCAGTTATATGCTCTATGAAACCACCAGGATGCAGAGGCTTCACTCAATGTTGTTACTGGTACGTTACAAATCTTCTCCCGTAATGTGTATGTGTTGCTTTACCTAGGGTATACCTTGTCTTATATGACACCATATGTGGCAGTCAGTTTTGGGTTTGAGCCTGAAATTATTCCAGAACCTTTCTCTATTTCCACCTTGTTGGACTCTATTATGGCTAAAAGAGTGTACAGGAATTATGTGGTGTTTGTTAGTTATCATGATACTATGGCAAACCTTATAGAGCTTGATATGGTTGACTTTGATGCTATTTTGGGAATGGATTAGCTTCACTCGTGCTATGACACCCTAGACTATAGAACCCGAAAAGTCACTTTCTCCTTTCCAAATGAACCAGTGATAGAATGGGAGGGGTATCTTTAGCACCTAAGGGTAAATTCATATCGTATCTCCGGGCCCACAAACTTTTTTCTAATGGTTCTTTGTATCACCTCATTCGAGTCAAAGACTCTAGTATTGAAAGTACTTCCCTCCAGTCACTCCCTGTAGTTAATGAATTTTTGAAAGTCTTTCCTAACGATCTTCCAGGGATACCAACTGATAGGGATATAGATTTTGGCATTGATTTATTGTTGGACACTCTTTCTATTTCTATTCCACCATATAGAATGGCTCCTGCAAAATTGAAAGAGTTAAAAAAATAATTGAGAGATCTTCTAGATAAAGGCTTTATCCATCCTAGCATTTCTCCATGGGGTGCACCTATACTTTTCGTGCGTAAGAAAGATGGCTCCCTCCGTATGTGTATAGATTACCATCAGTTAAATAAGATCACAATCAAGAATAAATACCCTCTTCCCAGGATCGATGACTTAGTTGATCAGACCTTCGTTTGGGGGTATCATTAGTTAAAGGTTAGGGAGACTGACATTTCCAAGACAGCTTTTCAAGCATGATATGGTCATTATGAATTCTTAGTTATGTCCTTCGGATTGACTAATGCCCCTGCAGCTTTTATGAATTTGATGAATAGGGTGTTCCATCAGTATCTAGATTTGTTCGTCATAGTTTTCATTTATGACATTTTAGTTTATTCTAAGAATGAGGAGGATCATGCCAATCACCTCCGAATCATCCTACAGGACCTCAAGGATCATGAGTTATATGTAAAGTTCTCTAAATGTGAATTCTAATTTAGTGCTACCACTTTTTTGGGCCATATTGTTTCTATAAGGGGATTAAGGTTGACTCCCAAAAGATTGATGTAGTGAGAAATGGCTCAAACCCATGACTCCAACTGATATCTAGAGATTTTTGGGCCTAGAAGGATATTATCAAAGGATTTTAAAGAATTTTTCCTCCATAGCTTCTCCCCTTAACAAATTGACTAAGAAAAAGGGAAAGTTTTTATGGCCCGACTCATGTGAAAGTAGTTTTGAAAAGCTAAAAGATAAGTTGACTACCGCACTAGTTTTGACTTTTCCAGAGGGTAGAGAGTGGTGTACTATGATGCGTCCCGCGTGGTACTTGGGTGTGTACTTATGGAGCTTGGTAAAGTGGTGGATTATGCATCCAGACAGTTAAAGGTGCACGAAAAGAATTATCCCACCCATGACTTAGAGTAAGAGGCTGTGGTGTTTACTCTTAAAATATGGCGGCACTATTTTTATGTGGTGTATGTTGATATATTCACTGACCGCAAAAGTTTATAGTATGTTTTCTCACAGAAAAACTGAATCTTAGGCAAAGAAAATGGTTAGAATTATTGAAGGATACACTACCATCCAGGCAAGACTAATGTGGTGACCGATGCCCTTGACAGGTTGTCAACGGGCAGTCTTTCTCATGTTGAGGAAGGGAAAAGGAAGATAGTGAAAGACATTTACCAGCTTGCAAATCTGGGAGTTAGACTTCTAGATTTCAAAGATGGAAGAGTAATTGTTCATGAAATATCTAAATCATCCTTACGTGCTGAAGTTAAGGAGAAGCAGGCCAAAGACCTTATCTTGATGCAGATTAAGAAAGATATTGGTCAACAGAAGTAATGGCTTTTGAAATTGGAGAAGAAGGGATTTAAGGTATCATAGTAGATTGTGTGTGCCAAATGTGGATGGTTTGCGAGAGAGAATTCTTGATAAAGCTCACACTTTGAGGTATGTTGTGCACCCAGGCTCTACTAAATTATATCATGACCTTAAGGCTATTTATTGGTGGAAATATATGAAGCGTGATGTTGTTAATTTTGTCTTTAAGTGTTTGAATTGTCAACAAATCAAGGTGGAACATTTGAGGCCAGGTGACACATCCAAGGAGATAGTTTTGACTATGTGGAAGTGGGAGATGATCAATATGGATTCCATCATAGGGCTTTCGAAGTTCCAAAACCAATATGACTCCATTTGGGTGATTGTAGATTGATCATCAAGTCAGTTAACTTTTTTCCTGTAAGGACAAAATATTTGAGAGATGATTAAGCTAAGTTGTACATTCATGAGATAGTCCATTTTCATGGTGCTCCCGTATCTATTATATCCGACCAAGTTACGCAATTCTCTTTGTAGTTTTGGTAGACTTTTCAGAGGGGTTTAGGTACCCAAGTGTACCTGAGTACTGCTTTCCACCCTTAGACTGATGGGCAGGCTGAGCGCACCATTCAAACACTTCAAGACATGTTAAGGGCCTGCGTAATTAAATTTAAGGGTAGTTGGGTGGACCATTTTCCATTGGTAGAATTCGCCTACAACAACAGCTACCATGCCAGTATTCAGATGGCTCCTTTTGAAGCACTCTATGGATGAAGGAATAGATCACTAATTGGGTGGTATGAAGTTGATGAAACTTGATTATTTGAGCCTGACCTTGTTCATCAGGCAATGGGGGAGGTTAAGATCATTAGAGAATGACTTAATACAACTTAGAGTCACCAGAAATCCTATACCAATGTTAGGAGAAAGGAGTTGGAATTTGAGGTTAGTGATTGGATGTTTCTAAAGGTCTCCTTTATGAAGGGAGTCATGTGATTATAAAAGAAAGGAAGGTTTAGTCCTTTTTATATAAGACCATATCAGACTGTGAGGAGGATAGGTAGGGTTGCTTATGAGTTAGAATTTCTCCAAGTCTGGTTTCTATTTATCCCGTATTCTATGTGTCCATTTTGAAAAAGTGCATTGGAGATCATTCCTTAGTGTTACTTGTAGAAGAAATCACTATGATGGATTTCTTGTTGTATCAAGAAGAACCCAGTGCCATTTTTGATCATGAAGTTCAGAGATTGAGGAGTAAGGAGATAGCTCCGGTTAAGGTTTTGTGGAAGAATCAAAGATCTAAGAAAGCTACTTGGAAGTCAAAAGATGACATGCGACCTAGGTACCCAAATCTCTTTGAGACCGTGGATGATGATAGAGAAGGTATAAATCTCATACTACTCTCTCAATCTTTCTTCTTAGTACATTTAAAATCATGCTTGTCTATGCTTAAGACATCATTCGAGGATGAATAATCCAAGGGGGATAATGTAACACCCCGTAACTTTCTCGACATAGTAGCATGCCTAAAGATTTTGCATCCTAGAAATTTTCTAAGTTTAAAAAAGGACTTAGTCTCATTTTAATCTCTTAACTTCAATGATTTTGTTTTTGATCCTCCTGGACTTAGAACGTTGATTTTTAAGTTGATTCATGATTGGGGGTGTTAAGGGTACATCTTGGATGAGTTTTGGGATTTTTAGACAAGCATAAGGACATGTTTTGAAGTCCAAGGCAGTGACTGCACACGATTAGCGTGAGGCGCACGCTCCAGTACACCCTTAGGGGAGCAAGCGATGCATGCTCCATTTCGGTGCACTGGAGCATGCGACCCATGCTCCATAGCATGCTCCTGTATATTTTGTTCTAATTCCGCATAAATAAGGGTAATAGGGTCATTTACCCCACCCAAAACCATCCAAAAACACAAGATTGGATCCCCTAGTGATCTCTATACCTCATTATTCTCTTTTTGCACATCAATATAGTCCTAGAGCCCCAAAGATCAAGAATCAACCTCTTAGGCCAAGGTTCCCAAGAAAAAAAATCAAGAATTGTGTCCTCTCCTTTGAATTAGGTCATCTACGGTACTTGGGATTGTACTAATCTCATGGGCATGTGTTTTCTATGAATTTTAACAAAGTTTCAAATTGTATAAGTATATATATATGGGGTGTGTTTGGGAATTTATTTTAAAAACATGTATTATGAACACAATTTGATGAAGGTATATAATGGTCATAGGATATTTTTTCATAGCCTTGATTTATAATTTTATAAAGATATGCTTGGAACTTGAAGGATGGTTTTGAATATGAATTGTGAATCCCTTAAATCCATGATGATAGTTATGTAATTGTACATTATTGAATTGTACACTATTGAGAGCATGGTTTAAGAGCCCTTTTGGAATGATAGAATTATGCCAAACCAATGCCGAAGGATATTTTTTAAACAAATGATGATTTTCTTAAGTTTTAAGGTTTTGATAATCAATATTCATTTGTTAAGTGATTAATAAGCGGAAGGCTGTGAAATGGTGGGCTATAAATGACTTGCAAGTTGGGGGCATGACGATACCTATTGAGAAATGGCCCTTGAAAGAAAAAGAAAAGAATGTTGTGAGCATAGTGCATGTTTTTCTTTAATGAGCTAAAACTAAACAAATGCGAGTTGGATGGTCATCCGAAGAAAGCACGAGTTAGGGGACTCTATGCTGGAAAACATGATTTGCTGATATGGGACTTTGGTACCCTGCTATGTGATCTTGTGTACCTAGTATTATGTCATCCTAATTCGGGACTATGGTAGGAGCCCTGCTTTGTGATCTTGTGCCCAACCACAACATAATAACTTGATTGGGGATTTCGACACCCTGCTTTGTAATCTTGCGTGTCCTCCCCTCACTAGAATTCTAAGATTAGTGACAAACCGAGACTTGGTAGTCTATATAAATATGAAGTTGTAGGATGTACCATCTAGCTCAATAATTCTAAGTAAATTAAGATACAAAGGAAATAAATGTGTTTGGAAACTCATCCTACTATGCCCATGTGCTTTCAAATGATTTTGTGACACTATTTTTATAAACGCTGTCACCTATGTTGCATAAAAGTTGTATTTTATTTTTGGATTACTTTGCTTACCAGTACGTACGTATTTACCCTCTATATTTTAGGATCCGAGGCTTAGTCTCGGGGCCCCGTTCATTAATAGACTTAGGTATTAGAGATTGCAGTTAGTTAGCCTTCTCTATTGTGGAAGACCGGTTTGTTAGACATCGTAATTTCCTTTTAGTTTATGGTCTAACCGGGTCCTTGTCCCAGTCCTAGAATAGATGATTTTTTTGATGTATTAGAGATTTCGCAGACTAATGTTAGTTGTTGCTTGAGTTTTATGGGTGTTTATTCCAAGCTTGTTCATTTGAATAGTAATTTTGACCAAGATTCCGCACTATTTTGTATTTTTTGCATTTTCCTTTATAGTATATGAATGTGTGCACGATTTCCAGATAGTGAAGGGCGCTCAAGACTTCATGGTTCGAATACTCATCGCGGCCAGGGTCTCGGCTCAGGTCGTGACAGATATGAAGAAGGAAAAATGATTTTCTAGAAAATAAATTATTTTTTACTTATACTCTTGTGTTTGTTATGAAAATTGGGTAAGTATATTTTTTCAAAAAGTATTTGTATGTATTTAACAAAAATAATTAGAATGAATAGGATAAGTAGGGTGGGATAAGAAAAAAGTTTTGATTTATTTTCAAAAACCAAATTTAAAAAATTATTCTTGTATTGTAAAGGGGGTTGGAGTTGTCAAAATAGGTAATAAGGGTGGAGTAAGAAAATAATTTTAATCTTTTTAAAATAATTTTTATTTGGGGGGAGTGTTTGGGGGGTTGGATTAGGGGAGTAAGAGTTTCTAAGAAAAGAATTTGAAATATTTTTTTGAAATAGAGAGTAGTAGGGGGCAGGGGTAGGGGTAGGACAGTGAGGAAGGGGTAAAAAAATTGAAAATTTTCAAAAAGTAAATTTAAAAAGTTAATTTTTTTGTGAAGGGGGGAGGGAGGTTGGTAGGGGTGGGTCTGGTAGAGGAGTGTAAGATCCCACAAAATTCCCTTGTCATCTAAGCCTTTAGAGCATGTAAAGAGAGGTTTCACACTTAGAAAAATTTTGCTAAATGTTGGGACTTAGTCATTTTTAAGACCTTCGAACTTTGAGGATTCATTTGATGACCTTCCCGATCTCCGATGATTGATTTCTTTGTTGATTCATGATGGGGCAAGTTCATAGTACATCTCGGGTGAGTTTTGGATTTTTTGAACCCCGTTTAGACCATGTTTGGAGTCCCAAAACAGTGGACCAATACGACCTTGGATCGTCAAGTCGCCCATCGCGTTGGTTAATATTTTCTCCATTTATCAGCACCAATTCTAGTGAGTCGACACTAACTTGGAGCGATGCGTCAAGTATCGCATCGACACCATCGACGTTGTGCATCGACCTGTGCGTCGCTAGGCGTATTTTAATTTTAGTCTTTAAAAACTTGCATCCAAGGGGGAAATTAAGTCATTTTCCCCACCTTTATTAAGTCATAACATGAGATTAAGCCCTCAAAAATATCAAAATATTGTCATTCCACTCAATTCTCTCAAGAACACATCCTACGGTTCCAACCCAAAATTCAAGAAATCTCAAGATTCCACCATTACTTTCAAAATTGAGTCAAGAATTAGAATCCCCAAACCAAGAGCATCACGAATATCCATTCAAAATCCCGAATAAAGTCCCAAAAGTAAGTGTTCATCTTCATAATCTAAGGTATGTGGGGTTTGAACAAGAGCAATCCTTTCACCCTTGTGCCAAAAAATATATATTTTTAGTGGATTTTTTATATTTTAAATATAGGTTTTGTACCCAAAGTATCTTGTTGATGAATTTTGAGCATGATGTGATTGATTTATGAAATTTCATGGTTGCTTTGAGTTAAAGAATTCTCTTTTATGATTTTGAATACCATGAGCATGATTTGAGACATTGTTTACAGTTTTCCCATTGAATTGAGCATGAGATTGTGAATTGAAGTTATTATTTTGATATTATTGATGAATTTTGAAAAGCTTACAAAGCATGATGATTTTCCATGCATTTATATGAGTTTGATGTATTGATATTCAATTATATAAACATATTTGATCTTTTGATCCTCATATGAGTTTCGGAATTCACTTTACAGAGTTATTCATATAATGTTAAATGCATAACTGGTTTCCTAATGAACCCTTATGTGAGTTTTAATATGGATTTCCATGAGATGAGTGTAGCTAATTAAAGGGAGTAGTATTTAGCATCGAGTTGGGTAAGTTACTACGGTTTCATACGCCAAAACTACGTGCCACTGTAAGACTGAGATTTATATGCAAGAAGCAGTGATAGTGATCACTTAAGCTGAGGTTATACTCCCTGAAAAGAGTATGACATCTCTCCACAATGTGAGGTTTCTTCCTTAGAAGGAGAAAACATTGGACTCCGTGTAGTTTGCATGGTTTATGTCGGTTAAGAGAACCTTCCTGCTAGAAAAAGTAAATAACAACTTTTGAGTATATTCCTTAAGATAAGTATTTTCCCTAATGATTTTAGAAACTAAGAGTAGAGGCTCACAAAACTTATTCAGATCATGAATTACTTGAGATTTTCAGTTACAGAGTTGCAGGTTTAGCTTTTAGACCCAAAGGTGAGCCCCTTTTTACTTAGTTTCTATGAATTAAGATAAAATATTTTTTTATTCAGAATGAGTTTCAGATTTTATTTAGTTTACAAGATATGAGAACAAGAAGGTACTACAGATTTTAGAACTAAGCTTAATGACTCACGAGATTTTATACTACATGCTTTATTATTTCATGATTTATGAGATTTAAACTTTAGATTTTACTCAATCCTATGTGAGTCAATTATATTTAGCATGCATTGCTTTACATATTGTGATGATATTGTTTACTTCTTGCATACAACCCCATATACTCAGTACATTCTTAAAGTACTGATCCACATATATGTCTATGTGCTACATTGTCTCATAATGTAGGTTCAGGTGCTCAGTCTCAATAGCGACAATTATCTTCGAGTACCTTCATCTACACCTCCGCAGTTGGTGAGTCCTCATGGTTCGATGACCTATTTCTCAGATTTTTAGTCTTCATAGTAGTTTTTTATTGATTTCAATTCAATTCGAGTCAGTTGGGGGTTTGTCCCAATGACTCTCATCCCTTAGTAAGTAGAAGTTTGTCGGACCAATAGTTGGAGTTTCCAGATTTTCAGTATTTGTTATTAGATGATGTTTTTCAATTATTTCAGCTCAGATTTGACGTGATATGGTGTTCTTGCTTAATTCATTTGTCTTAAAGTAAGTTCTAGACTTACTAGCAGGCTCAAAGGGTTAGCTTGGGGCTACTTGTAGCCTTAAGCACCGTGTGACGTCTCGGGATGAGATTTTGGGGAATTACAGGGAGGTAAGAAAAAAGTTCTAAATTTTTTTACAAAAATTAAATATTTTTTTGGAGGGGGAGGGGGTAGGGGTTTTGGTTTTGGTTTGGGGATGAGGTAAGAAAGAAAATTAAAATATGTTTTTAGATGGGGTGGGGGTAGAGGGTGGGGCAGGGGTGGGAGATTGAGGATCGGAGTAGGAGTGAGTGCTTTTGAGAGTAGTATGAATATTTCAACTTATGAATGAGGTTGAAAGTGAGTTTTTGAAAATGTTATCCTTATGTTTTGAAGAGAAGTCATTTTTCTTAGATTTGAAGAAAATAAGTTGATTTGAAAAATATTTTTTAAAACCTTTGAGCCAACCAAACATGAAAAAATTAGAAAATATTTTCCAAAAAGTATTTTCCTTCATACCAAACAAACCCTTAGGCAGGACAACAGAAGAGGGAAAGGAAGAAGCTGCAGACAAAGAATAAAAGAAGACAAAAAAAATTAAAGAACAGAAAGAAGAAAAAAAAGAAGCAGGCAAAAAAAATGTGGTCACATATCGTTGATTTCATCAACAATAACATTTATAATGATGAGGAAAAAATATTTGAATGCTAATATTGTTAATGTTTGAGAAATTTTGTTTGATTTGAGAAACAAGGTAGTTTAATGATCGTCGAAATGATATGATAAATAATTTTTTATTTTATGAAATTGTTTGCACTGAATCTGTTTTTATGAAACTTTATTGTTGCATGAAATTTTAATATGCATTGTGTTGTCATAACTGATACAGTGTTTGATTCACATCATAGAATACACATTTAATCTTTCTAATATTGCTAGCATAGTCTATGAACGACAGTATTAAAATTCTAGAAAAATGAAAGTATTTTTATTTATGCAATCTCACTACATCCATGTGTGTAATGACCAAAAACCTGGTCCCAAGACGTCACACGGTGCTCAAGACTACAAGTAGTCTCAAGCTAACCCTGTAAGCCTTCTACTAGTGCTGAAACTCATTTTAAGGTAAACTAATCAAGCGTCAATATTGAATTATATACAAGCTAAACTAAAATAATTGAGTATACTGTCTGAACAACTAATACTGAAAAATCTAAATGTATAGCTTGCAGTACGACAATCCTTGACTACTAAGAACTAGAGATCCATTGGGACAATCCCCCAACTGAATCAAACTGAAAATAACAAATTAGATACTACTAGAGGAAAAAACTCTAAAAAATGGGCATTCAAACCATGAGGACTCACCAACTATCAGGATGTATATAGAGATGCCCAAAATCACTCATGCTGCTAAGACTGAGCACTTGAACCTACATTAAGAGATAATGTAGCACATAGACGTATGTGTGGATTAGTACTTTGAGGATGTACGAAGCACGTGGGGTGAATGCATAAGTAAATCAATATTTGAACATATTTATAAATTTGAAAAGAATGCATACTAAATGTAGATTACTTACATTAGCTTGAATAGCTGAAAACTGAGAATCAAAATCATAAGGAGCAAAACATACTTTATAAATCTTGTGAGTCATAACATTTAGTTCTAAAAGCAGTACTAGTGTTCTATTTGTAAAACAATTCTTTCTAATGGTAGAAACGACTCACTTTTATAGCTAAAATCTGAAAGCTGACATCTGTAACTGATGCCTCATATAAAGCAATAACTGAATAAAATTTTTGAGCCTTTTCACTTAGTTTCTAAAAGCTTTTCTATTAGGGATTACTCTTTTCTTTAGGGAAATTTACTCCAAATCTGTTTATTTACTTTTACTATTAGGGAGGTTCTTCTAACCTACACACACTATGTAAGCTATCATGGCGTCCAATATCTAGTTTTCCTATGGGAAAAACCTCACGTTGGGGAGAGGTGTCATACTCTTACCAGAGAGTATAACCTGAGCTAAGTGATCACATTTGTAACTGTCATCCATATAGAAATGGGAATACTGAATCTGTACCTACATTGGCCCGTAGTTCTAGAAAAGTAAGATGCACTAAACCCACACTTCCCACTCGATGTTAAATACTACGTTTGATCTGTATGTTCATTTTGTAGGAAATATACTTTTAAAGCTAGTATAAGTGTTTATAATGAAAAAGCTCTTGTGAATCTGTTTTTTGTAAACTGTAGCTCAAACTGAAAAGTGGATTCCATATCTAAACTGAGATCAAAAGATCAAGTCTTTATCAACATCTGAAAATACTAGTCATGGGATGCATAAAGCATAATCATTCTTGAAATATCAATATTCAACTAGGCTTGATAACCATGCATCATTATAAACTTCATGCTTGATATTGAAAATATTCATAATTCAACTCAAAATCTAGAAAATATAGTTGCACACATGAATTTACGAAAGTAGACATGCAATTCAATATCAAAATCACTTGTAATCTCATAATCTTCAAATTTCAATATTTGGGTATGAATCCTAATTTGAAATTCATATAAAATCATGTGAATTTGGAATTAAAAACTGGTTTTAGGCACAAGGATGAAAGAATTATCCTTGTTCAAAACCCCACATACCTTGATTGATGAAACTGATAAAGAAGCTTTGAACATGAATTCCTATTTGTGTTTTTGAAGATGATTTCTTGAATGCCTTGAATTGAGAATGTTAAATATTGGATTTCTTTGGAAAAAGAATGGTGGAATTTGGATTTCTTGGGGATTAAGTTTTGAGGTTTAAGGGTTTCTTTGAGAGAGAATTGATGAAAAGTATGCATAATGTGCTTAGAATGGGTTTAATCTTGTGTTTTACATGATTTGGTGGCTTGGGAAAAGACCAAACTACCTTTTTAAAAATCAACTTTGGAACTGAAACTCTTGATTTTTGTAGGCGGCACGACGCGGTGGAAATCATGGTGCCATTTTGGATAAGGGACAATCTCAATTTTTCCTCCCATCGCGACGCAGCACCATCGCGGTGCCTTACTGCAAAATGGACAACTGACATTTTGGGCTCTGGCGCGATATGGTGTAATCACATTGCATCACTAGAAAAGGGACCAGCCCCACTTTAGCCATCATCGTGACATGGTGCCTATCCTATTGAGGATTTTGGTGTGATATAGGCCAATCACGGTGAGCTACTGGATAAGGGATGAATGAGAACTGAAATCTATCTGCGATGCAGGATAATCGTCGTGCTCTACTAGAAATTAGACGAGTGTTATTTTGCATGTCACCACGATATGGTGCTGTTAATTTTGAGACACTGTGTTTACTAAAAGTACCATTACTTCTCACCTTAGTATCAGATTGATGCGAAATTGATTTCACTGGAAAGATAATTTGATTATCTACACATTAGTGGTTCTAGGGATTGAAAATCCTACACGAATCAAAAGTTATTCATTTTTGAATTTGACACACTATGAGATAAACTGAGCTAGGAAAAGTATGGGGTATTACAATATCTCTCCCTAGGGAATATTCATTCTCGAATGAGACTAATTAAGCTGAAGATACTAAGGAACTGAGGCAATAAATTTATTATGCACAACTAAAGCATAACTAAACCGATTTAAAATTTCAAGAACTATCGTATGAATGGTTAGATAAAGCTGAAACTTGGAATGAAAAGAGATGATCTGAAGAAACTTATTACCTTGAACTGAATTGGAATTATCGGTGAAAAGGTGAGGGTACTTGGTCCGTATATCTGCTTTTTCTTCCAAAGTTGTTCCATCAACGGACTAATTCTGCTAAAGAACTTTGACCAAAGGAACTTCTTTGTTCCTTAGTCTATGAATCTGGCAATCAAGGATCTTGACTGGAATCTCTTCATAGGAGATTCTATCACGAATATCTATTTTTTCTAAGGGTACTAAAACCGCTGGATCACCAATGCACTTCTTTAATAAGGAAACATGGAACACGGGGTGAACGGAGGAAAAATCTTCAGGCAACTCAAGCTCATATGCCACCTTCCCTACACGACTCAATATTCTAAAAAGACCAACATAGCGGGGACTAAGTTTCCCCTTTTTGCTAAATCTCTTCACCTCTTTCATGGGTGAAACTTTTAAATAAACTAAATCACCAACTTCAGACTCCAGATCTCTTCTCCTCACATCTGTATATGATTTCTGATGACTCTAATCTATTTTTAGTCTTTCTCGAATCAATTGAACTTTCTCCATAGATTTGAGTACCACATCAGGCCCTATCAAAGCGGCCTTATCGACTTTGAACCAATCAATAGGATATCTAAATATCCTCCTATAGAGAGCCTCAAATGGGTCCATTTGAATGCTAGCATGATAACTATTATTGTAGGCAAACTCAATCAACAACAAGTTCTCATCCCAACTACCCTTGAAATCAAGAACACATGCCCTCAACATATATTTTAGAGTATGAATAGTCCTCTCTGCCTGACCATCTGAGGATAAAATGCTGAAATAAGATGAACTTAGGTACCAAGAACCTTCTGAAAGACTTTCCAAAAGTGAGAGGTAAAATGAGTACCCCTATCAGAAATGATAGACGAAGGAACTCCATGCAATCTAATCCACTCTCTAATATATAACTTAGCATAATATTCAGCTGATTAGGACATATGAACTGGTAGGAAATAGGCTGATTTGATCAACCTATCTACTATAACATAAATCAAATCATGTTGACATTGCTAATGAGGTAACCCTGTTATGAAATCCATGTTCACTTCTTCCCACTTCCAAGTAGGTATACTAAACTCCTGCAGGGTTCCACCAGGCCTTTGGTGCTCTACCTTATCCTGTTGACAAACTGAACACTTAGCTACAAACTCTACAATATCTTTCTTCATACTATTCCACCAATATATTTCCTGTAAATCTCGGTATATATTAGTAGCACCAGCATGAATGGAGTAATATGCACCATGCGCTTCAGCCATAATTCACTGTCTCAAACCATCAATGCATGAAACACATAATATCTCTGGTATCTCAACATACCATCTCCCCCTACGGAGAAAATCTCTACCTTCTGATCTCGAACTGACTCTTTCAACTTAACTAGGATGGGATCCTGATCTTATTTCTCTTTCACCTCAAAAACTATGGAAGATTTTGCACTACTCTGAACCTAAACATTACCCTCAGCCAAATTAACTAAACAAACACCCAATATAGCCAATTGGTGAACTTCTCGAACTAACTCCTTCTTATCATCGTCCACATGAGCAATACTACTAATAGACAGTTTGCTAAAGATTTCTGCCACTATATTGGACTTGCCCAGATGATACAAAATACTCATGTCATAATCTTTCAAAAATTCTTACTACCTTTTCTGACAGAGATTCAACTCTCTCTTCATAAATATATATTGCAAACTTTTATGGTCTGTGAACACATCAACATGCACCCCATAAAGACAATACCTCCAGATTTTCAAAGAAAACACAAAAGTAGCTAATTCAAGATCATAGGTTATGACCTTTCCTCTTTGCATCAAAACACAATCCAAACCAACTCTATAGGCATCACAATACACAATGAACCCTTCTGCACAATTAGGTAACGCTAACACTGGGGCTGAAGTGAGTCGAGTCTTTAACTCTTGAAAACTCTTCTCACAAGAATCTGACTACTAAAACTTAACTTTCTTCTGAGTCAATCTAGATATAGGGGATGCAATAGACGAAAGTCCCTCAACAAACCATCTATAATAGCTAACTAAATAATGTGTGAATCGATGCTAACACATTTGAAGCTTTTAACTCTGAATAATTATGAGGTCTTAAGCAACTTTTGTTGTTTTTGATTACTTTTAATGTGTTAATGAAGATAAAAGTGATTGGAGAGGAAACCAAAGGAAAGAAGAATAAATTAGCTGAAATCTGGTGTAAATAAGCTAAAGTATAGCCGACGTCAATTCTGAAGCGCCATCACATATGGGACAGGTTGTCAAAGTTGTCATCAAGCTTAAAAAGAACCTAAGAAATTGAGATAAAATGTGATGACGTTTAAGATGGGCCGTCAAATATGTGACATGGCATCAAAATCATCGTCAACCAGAAGCAGAGAATACTGATTTCTAGTAAAGTTGTGACGGCAGTTGTCACACACCGTTAAGAATTTTGACATGCCGTTGGGTTTGCTGTCTTAAGAGTTAGAAGATAACAATTCGCTGGAACCTTTGACGACATCTCACACACGTCGTCAGACAACTAACCCGCTGTCAAGATCGTCGTCGTCCAATCCGAAGAGAAAACTGAAACTTTAATTTTATTTCCTTATTTAGGGTTGACTATTTAAAGACTTGTTTTAGGGTTTTTTAGGGATCGATCATTAATTATCATAGAAGAACTTCTGAAGAGAAGCACGTAACAATACTTCATCTTTACCATCAAATATTTTTCTTGTTTCTTTACAAAAGAACTTATCAACTATTTTTGTGTATCTATCTCGTGAGTAAATTGAAGAAACTACTTATTGTTTTTCATCCATTCGTAAGTTTATCCTTTTTTATGATGAATTCAACTTATTATTTTGTTCATCAAATCATGAGCGGCTAATTCCATTAGTTGGAGTTATGAGATCCATGGATTAGGGTCTGATAGGTTACTAGGCATTTAACATATTTAAAGAGTAGTATGACAGCTTGAAATTTTGTTGTTTTGATTGAAATCTTTTGGTTGTAAACATCAGATTATCCCTTAGGTTTTATTTTCTTCTAACAGAGAAATATACTAGAGGACGTGAATTATCAACAGGGACTCAGAAGCTACCAACCTTCTGTTTAATGATTGATGCCATAATTGGATTAATCTACTGAGATAACATCCTATTGGAAATAGATAAGTTATCTAAGTTCGAGAGAATTAGATAATAAATTATCTGGTGAGGTCGAGAGATAAGTCAGATAGTATCATAGTCAGGGATATTCTGTTGTTTCTACTTACTCTAAGAATCCCAAGCATTACCTAGTATTTTTTAACTCCCAATACCCATGGTGAACATAACTATGGTTTCTCATTTATATTGACTACAACACTACAATATTGAAAGTGACAACTAACTTTCTGTGAACCTTAAACTCCTATTTTATCTTTTTATATCGATTGTTTGAATTTAAATTGTAGCTATAATTTTAAACTAGTTTAATCGCCAATCACATTGTTCCCTGTGGATTCAACCCTGACTCCAAAGTTGGGTAAATATATTGATGAAGACCACCTTGAACCAAATTGAAGTGTAAGTTGAGAGTTTTCAAATATGGCGCCATTGTCGGGGAATAATTTGGCGTATTGAGTTGGTTTGGAATTTTACCTTACTTGCTTGAATTCGAGCTTGTAAATATTTGTTTGTGATTTCCTTTGTTTCATGTGTTAGGTAGATTTTCTTTATTTTTGCTTATTTCTTACTATGGATTCATGGAATGAATGTGAGTTTGATGGTTGGAAATCTTATCTGGATGATCCATGTCCATATTGTGATGGACCCCACTTTTGGCATGACTGTAGATATGCTCCCCAGAGAGAGATGTGTGCACCATCTCCATCTTATCGGGAGTATAATTGTTCTTTATGTGGTGGTCAAGATGGACATTAGAGTGATTGCTCAAATTCCCCACCCCCTATGGCGCTAATCTAAGTTCTAGTTTTTCTTATGAGTATAATAGGTCTTATGGTCACGAAAAGGAAGAAAGAAGCACTGGAAAGAGTGACATTAAA
This sequence comes from Capsicum annuum, assembly GCF_002878395.1. NCBI lineage: Eukaryota > Viridiplantae > Streptophyta > Magnoliopsida > Solanales > Solanaceae > Capsicum > Capsicum annuum. The sequence goes on along the minus strand of NC_061112.1, from coordinate 110,962,132 downwards.
GCTATGCTTCAACTAATGTTGGATCGTATAGACACAACGAATGATACCATATGTGACATACGTCAAGACATTAGGGCATTTAATGAGGGAAGATAAAGGATAGAAGAGATGGATATTGAGGTCAATCATTCAAAACACTTTTCTACATTATGTTTAGATGATATCTTGTCTGTGGAATTATTTAAAATAGTGGAAGAGTGTGAGGATGAAGAGCAAGAATCTGATATTGATAATGAGCAACCCTCAGTGATTTCCCAACCAACCGAACCATTCATGAATAAAGATGCCAAGGATGAGGAAATGGTATTAGAGTCAAAAGAAGAAATCAAGCACAATCCTCATGAAGACTCTATTCCATTTTGGGGTAAAAATACTAATTGGGAAGTTGTTCCAAAATTGAGGGTTAGTCCTCATTCGAATCACTTTTCAACATTATGCTTAGTGGATGTGATGAAAGTTGAATCACCCAAGAAAATGATGAATTTTGAAAATGAGGGGGAAGATTTTTACATTTTGGAGTTTGTCCTTCCAAAAGGGTATACTACAACCCTAATATTGAAGGCTAAGGAGCTTAAAGATTGATGTCCATTTAGTGGATGTTTAAGATTATCAATGTTTCAAAATGATCCCACACGAAAGTTTAATGCAAAATTGGGCAAGAAGTTCAAGTTTTTAAAGTGGCGTGATAGAACATTCCTCATCATGCACTCACATTTGTCCAACATACCCCGAAGATGTATTAATCAAAAGTTGGGCTGGCGTTTCAAGTCCTCCAAGTGAAGACATAAATAATTATCAACAAGGTATCTTGACGAAGTCTGAGTAGTCAAGATAACTGATTCACGCCGCAACGTTAAACCAGGCGCTGCTTGGGAGGCAACCCAAGGTATTTTGTTGTTTGTATTTGTCTTATGTGATTTACATCAGATCTTTGCATCCATGGTGCCATAGGTATGTTTCTAACTCTCTTGTTTTGGTTTGACGCATTAGAGATATTACATAATTTTAAGTTGAGGGTAGGGCTACTTGTGGGTGGGTGTGGATGTCCTCCGTGGGTTTTTTCTGCCGCGCCTCTTTTCCTCGAAGTATTATTCCTAGTAGAGCAAACATGTTTAGGCGTATTGCACTTTTTTGTGATGTGTTGTAGTTAACTAGGAGAAGTACAAGTAACTAATGAAGTTAACTTGTTTTTGAGATTTTTGATCACCTCTCCATTGGTCTGATATATTACTATATGAATTGTATCTATTTGTGACATGGTATCTTTTTGTGGCATTAGTCTGGCAACTGAATAACTGTTGTAAAACAAGTGCATGAACTGGATATATAGTAATATGTGAGATACTTGTGTGCCTTGTGTGTGTAAGGTCTTACTCAGTTCCCATTGTGCGTTGAATCTAGAACTTGCCCAGTTAGTCGTACCATAGTCATAGGATAGGCGTTAGGAAAGGATCATAGGCCGTTTTTTCATGTTAACCCATTTTAGCTTAAATGACCATCCAAATGTGAATAATATCCCTTGATCCCTTTTTGCGCCTAAATAGCCCAGTTCTTTCTTATACACCTTTCACCTTCCCATTACATCATAATGAACCTATTTTGGCCCTGGTCCTCCTTGGACACTGTGCACCTCGACTTAGGCAAATAACCTAAGTTGAGGGTGGCTACTATAGGGGTACGTGATGCATTATGAGTATGTAGAGAGGTAAAAGAAGGAAAATGAACAACAAGTTGGGTGTAGTGAAAAAGAAGAAGAAAAAACTGAAAAAGTTAACATAATGCTTGAATAGACAACACCCATCTTGATAAAGGTTGACAAATAAAAGAAGGAAGCAAAGATGGTCAAAAGTTGAAACCTCATGAGTTAATGTAGTGCCAAGGAGGTGTAGTCACTATGAAATATCCATGAATATCATACCAGACCTGAGCCTACATTACAAGATTAAGAAAAGCCCTATAGTGATCCTAACTGACTTGTCTGAAGACTTAGATACTGACTATAAGGGCAAGCCTATAGAATTTGATGCGCAATGTTGGTTTACGTTCATCCCTATGTCTATATATGTGAATCTGAGTGAGAAAAGGATTTCTTTGTTGTGAGGACACATCAGGTATATTGCTATTAACTTCTTTCTTTGGATAATGTAATTTGGGTATGCGCTAGGCTGTTATGACTGAGATTTTTGCCATATCTAGATACATGTGAGTTACATGGGTGTTTTCAAATATTAGACACAGTTTATTTTACTTTGATTGATCATGGAGATCGTGCATGTATTCTGACATGATGAGAGTAGTTAGCTGCCGAATTGTACTTTGTATACTCCTAGTTATGTTTTGGATGCTTGAGGACAAGCAATTTTGTAAGTTGAGGGTGTTGATATGTAAGCCGATGCTAACACATTTGAAGATTTTAACTCTGAATAATTGTGAGGTCTTAAGTAAATTTTGTTGTTTTTGATTGCTTTTAATGTGTTAATGCAGATACAAGTGATTGGAGAGGAAACCAAAGGAAAGAAAAATAAATTAGCTGAAATCTGGTGTAAATAAGCTGAAGTATAGCTGACGTCAATTCTGAAGCACCATCATTCTATCAAAGTTTCCATCAATCTTAGACAGAACTTAAGAAACTGAGATGAAATGTGAAGAAATTTAGGACGGGCGGTCAAATATGTGACATGGCGTCAAAATCGCCATTAACCAGAAGCATAGAATACTAATTTCCAATGAAGTTGTGACGGAAGTTGTCATGTTCCGTTAAGAATTTTGACACACCGTCAGGTTTGCCATATAAAGAGTCAAAAGATAACAATTCACTGGAACCTTTGACAACATCTCATACACGTCATCGACATCTAACATGTCGTCAAGATCATCTTCGTCCAATCCGAAGAGAAAACTGAAACTTTAATTTTATTTCCTTATTTAGGGTTGACTATTTAAAGACTTGTTTTAGGGTTTTTTAGGGATTGATCATTAATTATTAGAGAAGAACTTCTGAAGAGAAGCACGTACAATTGCTTCATCTTTACCATCAAATATTTTTCTTATTTCTTTACAAAAGCACTTAACAACTATTTTTGGGTTTCTATCTCGTGAGTAAATTAAAGAGACTACTTGTTGTTTTTCATCCATACATAAGTTTATCCTTATTATGATTAATTCAACTTGTTATTTCATTCATCAAATCATGAGCGGCAAATTCTATTAGCCAGAGTTATGGGATCCATGGATTAGGGTCTGATAGGTTACTAGGCATTTAACGAATTCAAAGAGTAGTAGGACGTCTTGAAATTCTGTTGTTTTGAGTGAAATCTATCTTCTAATGGAGAAATATACTATAGGACGTGAATTATCAACAAGGACTAGTAAGCTACCAACCTTCTGTTTAATGATTGATGCCGTTACTGGATTATTCTACTTAAGACAACATCCTATTGGAAATAGATAAGTTATCTAAGTTCGAGAGAATTAGATAATAAATTGTCTGGTGAGGTCGTGAGATAAGTCAAACAGTATCATAGTCAGGGATATTCCATGGTTTCTACTTACTCTAAGAATCCCAAGCATTACCTAGTATTTGTTAACTCCCAATACCCATGGTGAACATAACTCTGGTTTCTCATTTATATTGATTGCAACACTAAAATATTGAAAGTGACAATTAAGTCTTTGTGAACCTTAAACCCCCATTTTATCTTTTTTATATCGATTGTTTGAATTTAACTTACAACTATAATTTCAAACTAGTTTAATCGCCACTCACATTGTTCCCTATGGATTCGATACCAACTCCAAAGTTGGGTAAATATATTGACGACAGCCGCCTTGCACCAAATTGAAGTGTAAGTTGAGCGTTATCACTAAACCCAAGAAACTTCTAATATCTTATGGACAAATGGGTTTAGGTAAGTTTCTCATAGCTTTGGTCTTTTAGGGATCAACTCAAATGTCGTTACTAGAAATAATATGACCAAGGAAAGTTACAAACCTTAGCAAAAATTCACACTTGTTGAATTTGGCGAAGAACTGGTGATCTTTAAGAGTTTGCAACACAATTCTAAGATGGTCTGCATGATCATGCTCACTACGAGAATAGATAAAGATATCATCGATAAAGACTCTGACAAACATGTCTATTACTATTTGAATACATGGTTTATCAAGTCTATGAAGGATGCTGGGGCATTGGTTAGCTCAAAAGACATGACTAGGAATTCAAGATGACCATAACGGGTTCTGAAAGCTATCTTCAGGATATTACATTCCCTTACTCTAAGCTGATGATAGCTAGATCTAAGGTTTATCTTGGAGAAATAACTTGCACCTTGGAGTTGATTAAATAAATCATCAATTCTAGGAAGAGGATATCTATTTTTAACATTTACTTTATTCAACTAACGATAGTCAATGCACATTCATAGAGAACCATCTTTCTTGTGCACGAATAAGACAGGAGCGCCCCATGGAGAAATATTGGGCTTGAGAAATATTGGGCTTATAAAACCCTTATCTAAGAGTTCTTAAGAACCTCTTTCAACTCTTTAAGCTCAACACAAACCATACGATATAGAGGAATGAAAATGGGCCGAGTATTAGGAAGAAGATCAATTTCGAATTCTATTTTCCTTTTGGGAGGTACCCTTGGCAACTCTTCAGGAAAAAATTCTAGAAACTCATTTACGATACAGACTAATTAAACTATTGGAGTCTCAGACTTAGCATCTTTGACTCGAACTAAGTAATAGATGCGCCCTTTTGATATTAACTTCCTAGCTTTAAGAAAGGATATGAAATGACTCTTGGGAGACACTAAATTATATTCCCACTTAAAAACTGGCTCATCAAGAAATTGAAACTTCACCACCCAGGTGCGACAATCTATAGATGCATAAAAGGAATGGATCCAATCTATACCACAAATAAGATCAAAGTCGACCATGTCTAATTTAATCAAATCTGCTAACATGACCCAGGAAGGATAGTGATGGGACATTTAATATATATCTGTTTGGCAGTAACTGACTCACCTACTGGGGTAGAAATAGAGAAGGTCTTAGAAAGATTTTCAGTATCTATTCAAAAATTTATCATAACTAATAGAGTCACATAAGAGAAATTTGACCCAGGGTCTAACGGCATGTAAACATCCAAATGAAAAAAATAAAGTATACCAGTAACAACATATGGTGAACTCTCCTACTCCTGGCATGATGGTAAGGAATAAAATCAATTCTAGCACTGATCGCCATCAGTACTGGATGATGCACCCTGAGGAGAGGCTAGGTGAGCTATGAGAGCTGATGCACTAGTAGCCTGAGTATGGGTACAAACATCTTTACTTCATTCCTTAGCATACGAGCACTCTTTGATTCCATGACCCAACTTACCACATCCAAAACTACCTTTTTTCCCCAACAAATAGTCACCAAGATAATTCTTACCACATCTAGAAAATGCAGGATAACTAGGCCTTTCACCCATACTATTCTAAGACCTGGACATAGAAGTCTTACCCCACTATTAAATTATGGTTCTGGGTGATGGGGCACTAGCTGAAGATGGCGTTGGCAAAGGTGGATGACTCTGAAACTACAAACAATTCCCTCTTGCAAACCTTGATTGTCCATACTCAAACTGGCTAGTTTTAGCCTTCTTATTTCCTCTATCTCTTCCCTTTAACTTTTCCTCCTCGATTTTTTGGGCATGAGTCATTAATCTAGCAAGATCCAAATCTCCAACAAGCATGGCAATCTTACACTCTTTGACAACTAATTCAGACAGACCGATAACAAACTTACTCATACTAGATCTAGTGCCAGCCATCAAATAAGGAGCATACTTAGACAACTAGTTGAACTTATGGTAGTACTCCTTCACTATCATTGAGACATGCCTTAGGTTCATGAAATCTTCAATATTTAATTCTCGCAACTCACGTGGAAAGGACTTGTCTAGAAAAGCATCCTAAAACACCTGCCAACTCATAAGATCTACATTCTCACCCCTACCTTTCTTCCACATAACAACTCAATCATAAGCAATATCCTTCAACCTATAAGAAACCAATTCCACACTCTCCTCTTTAGTAATATGCCTAAACTAGGTAATATTTTTTACCTCGTCAAGATACAATTGTGGGTCCTCACCTACCTTTAACCCAAAGCATTCAGGTGGATTCATTTTCATGAAGACACAAATTTTGGTTGCAGCTAAATCACCTCTTACTGATGCAAGACTGTAGCCTGATTATTGGCCTAAACATTAGTAGTCACAACATGCGCTAACGACTAAAAGGCATCCCAAAATTTGGCATAAGACACACTCCCATTCAGAAGATCAACAGGCTGGGTGGGCTAGTTATTATTTTTATGGGCATTAGCTCTAAAAAAGGCTCATTCTGTCATAAAAGAGCATGAGTTAAAAGTAGATAGAGATGGCTATAAGCACAATGGATTATGAAAGAAAAAAGATGATTTCCTAAAATATTCCATAGCCTCTGTCTCATAAATATGGCATGCTTCACACCTATGATTAAGACTCTACGTAACGTAGCTTGTTTGACTCCCTAGGAATTTCTAAACCTTAGGCTCTAATACAAAGTTTGTAACGCCCTAAAACCTAGTCCAGAGAAATCACACGATGCTCAAGACTATGAGTAGTCTCAAGCTAACCCTATAAGCCTTCTACTAGTGCTGGAACACATATTAAGGTAAACTAATCAAGCGTCAATACTGAATTTTATCAAAATTGAATGGAAATAATTGAGTATACTATTTGAACAACTAATACTGAAAAATCTGAGTGTATAGCTAGCATTCCAACAAGCCTGTACTACTAAGAACAAGAGATCCATAAGGACAATCCCCCAATTGAACTAAACTGACAATAAAAAAATCAAATACTACTAGAGCAGGAAAATCTAAACAAATGGGCCATCGAACCATGAGAACTCATCAACTATCGGGATATAGATAGAGATACCTAAAATCACTCACGCTACTAAGACTGAGCATCTAAACATATATTATGAGACAATGTAACACATAGACGTATGTATGGATTAGTACCTTGAGGATGTACTGAGCACGTGGGGGTGAATGCATAAGTAAATCAATATTTCAACATATTTATAAATTTGCAGAGAATGCATGCTAAATGTAGATAACTCACATTAACTTCAATAATTGAAAACTAAGAATCATAATCATGAGGAGAAAAACATACTTTATAAATCTAGTGAGTCATAACATTTACTTCTGAAAGTTGTTCTAGTGTTCAGTCTGTAAATTAATGCTTTCTAAGTATAGAAAGGACTAACTTTTATATCTGAAATCTAAAAGATAACATCTGTAACTGATGCCTCATATAAAGAAATAACTAAATAAAATTTGTGAGCCTTTACACTTAGTGTCTAAAAGCTTTTATATGAGGGATTACTCTTTTTTGTAGGGAAATTTACTCAAAAGGTGTTTATTTACATTTACTAGTAGGGAGGTTCTTCAAACCGACATACACTATGTGAGCTATCATAGTGTCCAATGTCTAGTTCCCCTATGGGGAAAACCTCACGTTGGGGAGAGGTGTCATACTCTTGCCAGGGAGTATAACCTAACCTAAGTTATCACATCTGTAACTGTTATCCATATAGAAATGGGAACATTGAATCTGTACCTACATTGGCTTGTATTTCTAAGAAAGTAAGATGCGCTAAACCCACACTTCCCGCTTGGTGCTAAATACTACTCCCTTTAATCTGTATGCTCATTCTGTAGGAAATTCACTTTTAAAGCTAGTATAAGGGTTTATAGTGAAAAACTTCTTGTGAAACTATTTTCTATAAACTGTAGCTAAAACTGAAAAGTGGATTCCATATCTAAACTAAGAACAAAAGATCAAGTCTTTATCAAAATCTAAAAATATGAGTCATGGTATGCTTAAAGCATAATCATTCTTGAAATATCAATATTAAACTAGGGCTTGATAACCAATACATCAATTTCATGTCAAATAATTATAAAGTTCATGCTTGATATTGAACATATTCATAATTCAACTCAAATCTAGAAAATATAGTCACACACATGAATTTACAAAAGTAAACATGCAATTCAACATCCAAATCACTTGTATTCTCATAATCTTTAAATATCAATATTTGGGTATGAACCCTAATTTGAAATTCATATAAAATCATGTGAATTTTGAATTAAAAACTAGTTTTGGGCACAAGGATGAAATAATTATCCTTGTTCGAAACCCCACATACCTTAACTGATGAAATTAAAAATGAAGCTTTGAACTTAAATTCCTATTTGTGATTTTGAAGATGATTTCTTGAATGCCTTGAATTGGGAATCTTGAATCTTGAATCTTGGATTTCTTTGGGAAAAAATGGTGGAATTTGGATTTCTTGGGGATTAAGTTTTGAGGTTCTAGGGTTTCTTTAAGAGAGAATTGATGAAAAGTATGCATAAAGTTCTTAAAATGAGTTTAATCTTGTGTTTTACATGATTTGGGGGTTTGAGAAAAAACCAAACTACCCCTTTTAAACTCAATTTCGGAACTGAAAATCTTGATTTTGGCAGGCAGCGCGATGCAGTGGAAATTGCGGTGCTATTCTAGATAAGGGAAAATCCCAGTTTTGCATCCCACCGCAATGCGGCGCCATCACGGTAGCTTATTTCAAAATGGACAACTGGAATTTTGGGCTCTGGCATGACGTAGCATAATCGTGTTGCATCACTGTAAAAGGGACGAGTCCCATTTTAGCTATCACCGCGATGCGATGCTTGTCTTATTGAGGATTTTGGTGCGATATAGGCCAATTACAGTAAGCTACTAGATAACGAATGAATGATAACTACAATCTCTCTATAATGTGGCTAATCGTGGTGCTCCACTGGAAACTAGATGGGTGTCATTTTGCATTTCACTGCGATGCGGTGCTGTTCATTTTGAGACACTATCTTCACTAAAAGTGTCATAACTTCTCACCCGAGTATCGGATTGAGGCAAAATTTATATTGCTGGAATGCTAATTCGATTATCTGCATATTGGTGGATCTAGAGATAGAAAATTCTACACAAATCAAAAGTTATTCATTTTTAAAGTTGACCCTTAACACACTAAGAGATAAACTAAGCTAGGAAAAGTATGGGGTATTACAATGTTACACCTTTTCAAACAATGAATACTAGCATTATACCACATAACATCATTCTTAGGTCACTCTCCATTTAGAGAAAAAACAAATTTTTGTTTTAGTTGATCCCTCTCTATTTAAGTGTCTTGTGGCAATACTTTCAAGTGATCCCTCTGATCTTTGTATTCTTTGAACAAAGTCATTAGGAAATCTCTGTTTACTTCATATTTTTAAAGACTTCGTGTAACACCCCGTAGTCGTAATACCCTTTCTATACTTTAAAAAATATCTTAAGTACTCCTATAGTGATGGTAGATCATGTGTTGATGTTGTGGTGGGTGTTAGGAGTGTTTACGGACCTCAAAACTAAGTTGGCATCGCAAACTAGAGCTTAGGTAATGGCTAGGCATCGCTATATCATCGCAAACATTCACTAGAAAATGTTTATCATAGGATTTGCATCACAACGCCTAATGTTTTCCATAGGTTTTGTATTACAAAGCCTAATTTTTTCCTTAGGGTTTATATCACAAAGCCTAATGTTTTCCATAGGGTTTGTGCCACATAGCCTAATGTTTTCCATGGAGTTTGTACTGCAAAGCCTATGGCAAACTGGTGTAGAAACTTCGTTTGAGTTATTTCAAGGGCAACAACGTCATTTGACACTACATAACCATCCCTAAATATTACTACATGAGATTAATAGTCCCTAAATATGTTTTCACCCAGTAAAAGGTATTATTTCACCATCTAAAACACAAGAGGAAAAAAACAACTAGGGTTACACATTCAAGCTTGAAGGTTCAATCTTTTCACAATTTCTTTGCCGTTAAGGTATGTGGATTTATGAGCAAGGATACTCCTTTCAATTTTGTACCCAAAACTAGTTTTAAATGTTGAATTTACATGAATTTTAATTTGGGTTTCATACCAAATATCATTATTTGATGTTACAAAGTTACAAGTGATTTAAATATTGAGTTGCAAATCTATTTTCCCATGATTATGCGTGTGACTTGATTTCATGTGTTGAGAATTGAATTTCATTATCTTGACTATAATTGTTGAAGTATTTAAAGATCATTATTGTTAATCATTAATTTTTGTATGATTTGACATGATTTTAGGTATGGGTTGTAAGCCCTAAGTTTAAGTCTTGAGATCTCAAGAAAGACGATGCTTAAGCATTCTTCGACAGCATGTATTCAGATTTCAAGAAAAGATTTGATCTTTAGATCCTCAGCTAAGAAATGGAATCCACACGAATTTGTTTTGATTACAGTCTAAAATAGATATTTGTATAACTGGGTTTCATTACAAACCCTTATGTTATTTTAATATGGATTCCTACAGAATGAGCCAAACAAAAAGGGGGTAGTATTTAGCACCGAGTTGGGTAGTGTCCAAGTTCATATGCCCCAAAACTAAGAGCCAATGTAGGTACAGATTTAGATTCTTCCCATTTATATGGATGCAGATACAAATTGTTATCACTTAGCTCAGGTTATACTCCTTTACAATAGCATGACATCTCTCTTCAACGTGAGGTTTTCCAACTAAGAGAACTAGACATTGGACACTATGACAGCTCACATAGTGTATATCAGTTAGAAAAACATCCCTAAGCCCTAAAATAGAATAACATAACAACTTTTAGAAACCAAGTATAAAGTCTTATCAAATTTACTCAGACATTGACCTACTCAAGACATCAGTTACATAATTTCTGCTTTTAGTTTTCATATGATAATGGTGAGTCCTTCTATACTTGGCTTGCATGTTTTGAAATAGATTACAAATATAACTTTTAGAAATAAATTCTATGACTTACAAGATTATACAATATGCTTTATTATTCGTGATGTAAGATTTTCAGCTTTCAGTTATTCAAGCCACTGTGAGTCATTTACACTTAGCATCATTCTTAACAAGTATATGCATATTTAGATACAGTTTTACTTATGCTTCACCCTCAAATGCTTATTACATTTTAAAAGTACTGATTCACATATATGTCAAGTGCTACATTGTTTAATTATGTAGGTTCAGGCGTTCAATTCCAACAACGTGATTAACTGTGAATATCTCCATCTACATCTCAACAGTTGGTGAGTCCTCTTAGTTCAAGAACCCAGTTATTCAAATTTTCAGCTTATTGTAGTATTTGAGTTGCTTTTAGTTAAGTTCAAGCCAGCTGGAGGTCTATCCTAGTGGCTCTCTAGTTAGTAAAAGTAGAGGCTTGTCCGACTGTTAGATACATTTCAGATTTTAAGTGTTGGTTTACTACATTCCTAAACATAAATGTTTTTTGATATTATGTTTAGTTAAATTAAGCACAGTTCAGACAGTAAATTAGTAGTTCAGTGTTATTGCATGATTAGATTATCTTTGTTTGAGTTTCAGAACTTGTAGAAGGCTTACAGGGTTAGCTTGAGGCTACTCATAGTCTCGAGCACTGTATGATGTCTTGGGACACATTTTTGGGGTGTTACAAACTTAGTATCAGAGCTTAAGGTTTAGAGATTCCAAGAGAGTCAGACAAATCGCATTATATAGATTCTTGATCATGGGTGTGAAGCATGCCACATTTATGATCAAGAGGCTATGGAACGATTTAGGAAATCATCCTTTTTCTGTTATGATCTATTGATCTTACAATTGTATTTATATTCTTTAAGTCGTGCTTATACGTGACAGAATATGCTTCCTCACCAAGCTAATATATGTAGAAATAATAACCATCCACCCCAGCCTGCTGATCCTCTGAATGAAAATGTGTCTCATGTTGAATTTAAGGCAGCCTTTCAAGCATTGGACCAAGTCGTGAGTGCCAATATTCATGGAAACCATTAAGTTACAGTCCTACTTTAGCAGAACGGTGAGTTACCTACAGCCAAAATCCATGACTTTTTTAGAATAAATCCGCATGAATTCTTTGGGTAAAATGTAGGTGAGGACCTACAACTCTACATTGATGAGGTACAAAATATCACCCAAGTTATGCATGTTACTAAGGAGGAGAATATAGAATTGGCATCCTATAGGCTAAAAAATGTTACCTATGATTGGGTAGTTATGTGGAAGAATGATAGAGGGTAGAATGCAGCTCCCATAAGTTGGCTGGCATTTCAAGATGTATTTTTGGATAGGTTCTTTCTACGTAAGTTGATAGAAGCAAAGGTTGAAAAGTTTATAAACATGACGCAGGGCTAGATGAAAGTAAAGAAGTACTGCCTTAGGTTCAATCAGTTTTCTAAGAAGCTCCCGATTGGATAGCTGACCCTTGATCTAGTATGAGTAAGATTGCTACTGGAGTATCTAGTTTGGTAGTCAATAAGTACAGGACTTCCATGATTTTTTGGGATATGGATCTAGCTAGACTGATGACTCATGCTTAACAGGTTGAGGTAGAGAAGTTGAAGGGGATAGAGATGGAAATAAGAAGGCTAGAACCAGACAGTTTAAGTATAGCTAAGAAGGGTTTTGATAGGGAAATAATTCACAGTTTTAGGGTCGCTTTTATACGCTAGTGCTATCTTCATCTAGTGCTCTCACACCCAGAATCAGGCAGGAATAGTGGGGTATAACTTCTATGTCCAGGTCTCTAAATGGTGTGGGTCGAAGGCCCAGTTATCCTACATGTACTAAGTATGGTAAGAATCATCCTAGTGAGTGTTTGTTGGGATAGAAAGGTTGTTATATATATGGTAAGTTGGGTTATGAAATCAAAGAATGCCCGTATGCTAAGCAGGGAAGCTGGGATGTTCATCCCCAGACTCAGGCCACTAGCGCACCAGCTTAACTAGGTCGCCCAGCCTCTCCTCAGGATGCATCATCGAGTACCGGTGGCGGTCAGTGCTAGAATTGGTTATATGCTTTACATCCCATCATGAGCAGGAGAGTTCATCAGATGATTTTACTACTATGCTTCGTATCCTTTATCTTAATGTTTATGTCGTTAGATCTGGGGTCAAATCTTTCTTATGTGACTCTATTGGTTGCAATAAATTTTGGGGTAGGTCTCAAAAAGCCGTATAAGACCTTCTTAGTTTCCACCCTAGTGGGTGAGTCAGTTATTACCAAATGAGTCTATAGAAAGTATCATATCACTATTTTTTATAAGGTCATAGTACCAGACTTAATAGAGTTAAATATGGTCAATTTTGACCTTATTCTGGGCATGGATTGGCTCTATTCCTACTATGCATATATAGAATATCACACCTAAGTAGTAAAGTTTTAGTTTCCTGATGAGCCAATCTTTGAGTGGGAAGGTAATTCAGCATCTCTAAAGATTAATTTCATATCCTATCTTAAGGCCAAAAAGTTGATATCAAAGGGATGCATTTATCATTTAGTTTAAGCCAAGGATACTAATTCTTAGACTACAACATTTCAGTCAGTCCGTATAGTCAATGAGTTTCTTAATGTCTTTTTCGAGGATCTTCAAGGGGTGCCTCCCTATACACAAATAGAATTCAGCATTGATCTTCTTCCTGATACTCAGCCCATCTCAATTCCTCCATATCGTATGGCTCCAGCCAATCTTAAATACCTTTTAGATAAGGGTTTCATAAGACCTAGTGTCTCTCTATGGGGTGCTCCTATCCTGTTCGTACATAGAAAGATGGTTTTTAGCAAATGTGTATTGACTATCTTAGGATTGATGACTTATTTTTCCATCTCCAAAGTACAATTTACTTCTCCAAGATATACCTTAGATTCGGCTATCACCAGCTTAGAGTAAGGGAATATGATATTCTAAAGACAGCTTTCAGAACCCATTACGGTTACTTTGAATTCCTAGTCATATCTTTTGGGCTAACAAATACCCCAGCATCCTTCATGGACTTGATGAACAGAGTACTCAAACACTACTTAGATATGCTTGTCATAGTCTTTATCAATGATATCCTTGTTTATTCCCACAGTGAGGATGACCTTGTGGACCATCTTAGAATCTTGTTTCAAACTCTTAGAGATCATCAATTGTTTTCCAAATCTATCAAGTGTGAATTTTGTCTAAGATCAGTAGCTTTCCTCGGTCATATTATTTTTGGTGATACCATTAGAGTTAATACCCAAAAGACCGACTTAGTAAGAAACTGGCCTAGACCCATCTCTCTATCAGACATCAGGAGATTCTTCAGTTTAGCTAGATATTATTGGTTTGTTGAGGGTTTTTAACCTATTGCATCCCCATGTATAGATTTACTCAAAAAAAGTTAAGTTTCAGTGGTCAGATTTCTATGAGAAGAGTTTTCAGAAGTTAAAGGCTCAACTCACTTCAGCCTCAATTTTAGCACTACTTGATAGTGTAGATGGATTTGTTTTCTACTGTGATGCTTCTAGAGTTGGTATGGATTGTATTTTTATGCAGAGAGGTAAGGTCATAGCCTACGCCTCTAGATAGATTAAGCCTCACTAAAAGAACTATCCTACCTATGATCTTGAGTTAGCTGCTGTGGTGTTTGCCTTGAAAATCTAGAGGCACTATCTTTATGGGTTGCATGTTGATGTGTACACGGACCACAAAAGTTTGCAATATGTGTTTTCATAGAGAGAGATAAATCTTTGTTAGAGAAGGTGGTTAGAACTGTTGAAAGATTACGACAAGACTATTTTGTATCATCCGAGCAAGTCTAATGTTATGGAAGACGGCCTTAGTAGAGTGTCTATGGGCAGTGTTGCTTCATGTGGACGATGATAAGAAATAATTAGTTTGGAAAGTTCACCGATTAGTTAGAGTAGGTGTCTGATTGGTTTTTATGAAGTGAAGGGGAAGCAAGATAAGAACTCTAGTTTGGTTAAGCCGAAGGAGTCCGTTAGAGATCAGAAGGTAGAGGTTTTCTCCCAAAGGGGAGATGGTGTACTGAGATACCAGAATATACTTTGTGTACCATGTGTTGATGGTTTGAGGCAGAAGATTATGGCAAAATTGCATAGTGCGCATTACTCTATTCACCCAGGTGTCATTAAGATGTACCGCGATTTGCAGGAAGTCTATTAGTGGAATAGTATGAAGAAAGATATTGCAAAATTTATGGCCAAGTGTGCTAATTTTCAATAGGTTAAGGTGGATCACCATAGACCTGGTGGCACCTTACAGGAGTTTAGTATTCCCACTTAGAAGTGGGAAGAGGTGAACAGGGACTTTGTGAAAGGGTTACCTTATTCGCGTTGTTAGCATGATTTAATATGGGTTATTGTAGACATATTGACAAAATCAGATTGTCAGATTATGCTAAGCTATATATTAGAGAGTTTGTCAGATTGCACAGAGTTCCTTTGTCCATCATTTCAGATAGGGGTACTCAATTTACCTCTCACTTTTTGAAAGCCTGTCAGAAGGGTCTTGGAACATAAGTTTACCTTAGTTCAGATTTTCACCCTTAGATAGATGGTCAGGCAGAAAGGACTATTAAGATCCTAGAGGATATGCTGAGGGCTTGTGTTCTTGACTTCAAGGGTAGCGAGGATGATCACTAGTCGTTGGTCGAGTTCGCCTATAATAACAGTTACCATACTAGTATTTAGATGGCTCTATTTGAGGCCCTTTATAGGAGGAGATATAGGTCACTTATCGGTTGGTTTGAAGTGGGTGAGGCTACTTTTATACGGCCAGGTGTGGTGTTTAAAGCCATGGATAATGTACAATTGATTAGAGAGAGGTTGAAAACAACTCACAGTCGTTAGAAATTGTATGCAAATATGAGGAAAAATTATCTTAAGTTTGAAGTCGATGACTTAGTTTATTGGAAGGTTTCACCCATGAAGAGGGTGAAGAGATTTGGCAAAAAAGGGAAGTTTAGTCCCCGATATGTTGGCCTTTACAAAATATTGAGTCGACTTGGGAAGGTAGAATATGATCTTGAGTTGCTTACAGAGTTGTCATCTGTTCATCCAGTATTCCATGGTTCTTTGTTAAAGAAATGCATTGGTGATTTGTCCTCTGTTGTTCCTTTTGAAAGCTCGAATATTAAGGATAGCCTCTCCTATAAAGAAGTCCCAGTTGAGATACTTGTTTGTCGGATTCAGAGGCTAAGTAATAAGGAAGTTCCTTTGGTTAAGGTCCTATCGCAAAATCAGTCTGTTGAGGGAGCTACTTGGGAACCAGAAGCAGATATACGAACCAAGTATCCCCATCTTTTCCTTATGAATTCAAACTCAATAATAGTTTCTTCTAAATCGACTCACTTATTTTTTATCTCTATATGATCGTCCTCATGTCATAGCATGTATTCATAAAGCTCTAAGCTTCCTATGTATCATGTTTCAACCCATAAGTGTTTAGTGTATGATTCCAGACTTCGTAGTGCTCCATCTTAATAATTTCATTTGAAGGTAAATGATCCCAAGGTAGGGATAATGTAACACCCCATAGTTGTAACACCCTTTCGATGCTTTAAAAATAATCTTTAGGACCCCGTAGTAATGGTAGATCATGTGTTGATGTTGTGGGGGGGGGGGTGTTGGGAATGTTTAAGGACCTCAAAACTAAGTTGGCATCGCAAACTAGAGCTTAGGTGATGCTAGGTATCACCATACCATCACAAACATTAACTGGAAAATATTTTCCATAGGGTTTGAGTCGCAAAGCCTAATTTTACCATGGGTTTGCATCACAAATCCTAATGTTTTCCATAGGATTTGTGCCGAAAAGCCTAATGTTTGTAATGGAGTTTGCACCACAAATCCTATGGCCAAGCAGTGTTGAAACTCCATTAATGAGTTATTTCAAGGGCAACAAAGTCATTTGACACTAAATTACCGGCCCTAAACATAACTACACGAGATTAATAGTCCCTAAACACTTTTTAACCCTATCAAAATCATTAGGTCATCATCTAAATAAAAGAGGAGAAAAACAACTATGGTTGCATATTCAAGCTTAAAGGTTTAATCTTTTCATAATTTCTTTGTTGTTAAGGTATGTGGGGTTATGAACAAGGATACCCCTTTCATACTTGTGCCAAAAACTAGTTTTAAATGTTGAATTTACATGAATTTCAATTTAGGGTTCATACCAAAATATCATTATTTGAAGTTACAAAGTTACAAGTGATTTAAATATTGAGTTGCATAGCTATTTTCCCATGATTATGTGTGTGACTTGATTTTATGTGTTGAGAATTGAATTTCATTATCTTGACTATAATTGTTGAAGTATTTAAGATCATTATTATTAAGCATAAATTTTTGAATGATTTGACATGATATTAGGTATGGTTTATAAACCCTAAGTTTAAGTCTTGAGATCTTAAGAAAGATAATGTTTAAGCATTCTATGATAGCATGTATTCAGATGTCATGAAAAGAGTTGATGTTTTGATCCTCAGCTAAGATATGGATCCCACATAGATTAGGTCTGGTTATAGTCTAAAATAGATATATGTATAACTGGTTTTTATTACAAACCCTTATGTAAATTTTAAAGTGGATTCCCACAGAATGAGCCTAACAGAAAGGGATTAGTATTAAGCATCGAGTAAGGTATGTGTCCTAGTTCACATACCCCATAACTACTAGCCAATGCAGGTACAGATTGAGATTATTTCCATTTGTATGCATGCAACTACAGATTATGATCACTCTACTCAGGTTATACTCCTTGGCAAGAGTATGACACCTCTACTCAACGTGAGGTTTTTACCTTAAGGGAACTAGATATTGGACACTATGACAGCTCACATAGTGTATGTCTGTTAGAAGAATATCCCTAAGTCCTAAAATAGAATAACAGAACAACTTTTAGAAACTAAGTGTAAAGGCTCACCAAATTTACTCAGACATTGTCCTACTCAAGACATCAGTTACAAAATTTCATCTTTTAGTTTTCATATGATAAAGGTGATTCCTTTCTACACTTGGCTTGCATGTTTTGAAAACGGATTACAAATACATCTTTCAGAACTAAGTTCTATAACTCACAAGATTTATATAGTATCCTTTATTATTCATGATTTATGATTTTCAGCTTTCAGTTATTCATGCCAATGTGAGTCATTTACACTTAACATGCATTCTTAACAAGTATATGCATATTTAGATACTGTTTTACTTATGCATTCACCCCCACATGCTCTGTACATTCCAAGAGTACTGATTTACATATACGTCAAGTGCTACGTTGTTTAATAATGGAGGTTCAAGTGTTCAGTTCTAACAGCACAATTGACTATGAGCATCTCCATCTACATCTCGATAGTTGGTGAGTCCTCATATTTTGAGGACCCGGTTATTCAGATTTTCAACTTATTGTAGTATTTGATCAGTTGCTTTCAGTTTAGTTTGAGCCAGCTGAGGGTCTATCCTAGTGGCTCTCTAGTTAGTAGAAGTAGAGGCTTGTCCGACTGTTAACACAGTTCAGACAGTAAATATGTATTTCAGTGTTATCGCATGCCTAGATTGTCTTTGTTTGAGTTTTAGAACTAATAAAAGGTTTATAGGGTTAGCTTGGGGCTATTCGTAGTCATGAGCACCGTGTGACGTCTCGGGACACATTTTTGGTGCATTACACTTTGTAGTATATTAATTTTTGCCACGTTATAAAAATTTAATATCTTGGATCTCGGACTCTATGTTGATGGACTTCTTGGGGATGATACCTCATCAAATCATTTAAAAAATGAGCATGCTCCATTATCCTAGAAAAATAATAATAATAACATAATGATTTACTTAATTTAAGAAAACAAACACGACTCACCTTCGTAATTGCACAGTTATAAAATTTGTAATCAGGATTTGAGCCCGTGTGTGACGTCTTCAAGACAACCATATTTCCACAAGGACAAATTAGAGTCTTTCTTGAATTAGATTTTTGGGATGCTTGAGACATTATAGAATTTTAAAATAAAAATAAAGTTGAGGAAATAAAATAATGAGGGATGGAGGTCTTTATATATGAAGTAAAAAGAAGTGTTAACATTTAAGGAGTAGAAAATTAGCCATTTGTTACCATTGAAATAGTAATTATGCTTTTTGAATTGTTGGTGACACCTAATAGACTGTTATCAATCTTGATCTATGTAAATCCTCAACGAGATATTAAAGTCTACTGTGGACACGCATAATCGATGGAACCTCAATAACATATTTAAAAAGGAAATAATTAAGTAAAAATATACTTGTGTTTTGAGGGTCAATTGATTCATTTGGTCTACCGTAGACTTACACTATAAGTCATGCCTGAATTGCTCTTAGGATCATTGGTAGATCTCGTAGATCTATGTAAATGGTTTTAGATCCTCACTAGCATGTTGTTTAAAAAGGAATAATTATATAAAAAATAAATAATTGTGGAATTCTACACAAATGAAGGAGTTTAAACAAGTCGCATAATCATGTTAGAGCCTATACAAATTAGGGGTGGT